>NW_017537656.1:1115249-1145909 GCF_001853355.1 Bactrocera latifrons | reverse complement strand
AACATACACATATTAAATATTATTATAAGTTTTACCAATTTATTTATTTAATTTTTGATTTATTAATTACTCACAAAACTGTATTCATTACTTCACTTATCATTTTTACCACTAAGCGCCCCAAAACCAAGCATTCTAAACCAAACTTTAATACAAAAGATATTAACAATTACTAAGTGGAAGTAATAATATAAACAAGTCAAAAACCACGCAAATGTTCTATATTTGACAAATAAAATTCATTCTCCCTCATTAATTATTTGAAAGCGCAAAAACACATAATTAATTAAAGAAAAAATGCAAAAAAATATAAATAGATAAAATTAAACCTCATCAATTATCAAGTAAAACTTTAAATCAATTATGAGTAATTCAAAAAATAATTAATTACATTTTAGCATATAAATGTATTTTTATTGTTCTCTAACGTAAAGAAATTGTAAAATACCCAAAATCACTTTAATTATGTATAGTTAACGGTGAAGTAATGATTACAAGTAGCTACTTACTTGTATAAATAACATTTGGGAACAATTTATTGCATAACTATTAAAAAATAATATTAAATACAAAATTTATTATGTTCCCCTTTTCGAAAATGAGCCCTATATGCTGAATAAGTCCACATATACATAAACGAGTATACATATATATAGTATGGAGAGGCATATAAATACATATGTAGATTAAAAGAAAATATGTATATGTAGTAATTATGAGAAGAAAATAAAAATAAATTCAACTATATATACAGAATAATTGCAGAAACATTTATGAGAGTAGAAAATATTCGATAGTACTAACGAGAGTATTTTAAATAACATCTAAATTGATTTCGTTAAACTCTTTGACGATACTCGATCTTATATTATATACAGTAGAACATATTTCAGATGCGGTCTCTCGAAAACCTTCACTTGCCCTCATTCAAGGGAAGTTAGTCATTAGCTGTATCAACTTCTGCTTTTGAATTAGGTTCTGGGCCAGTAATGATCGGAAGAAGAGTTAGAGACTCAAAAGCAGTTAGATTAGAGCCGGCCATCATATCTTGGATAAAAGCTGTACTAAGCAGCAGGTAGATTAATGCAGAAAGTAAAGAAAATCGCTCAGATTAGCGCGAAAAGGAACTCCTCAGGAGAGTACACTATCGCCTCTCATGTTGTCACTTGTAGCAAATGAGCTTCTTGGAAAAGTTGAAGGACGAGCATCCATATTGATAGCCTATACTGACGACGTACATACACCTTACCTTACTTGTGACGGGTACGTTGTTAGACACTATTGTCCTGAACCAATTGGTAAGGGTTAACTTAGAGGTAAATGCCGGTAAGATAGATATAGTATTCTTTAAAAGGAGGTACAAGATCCAGTCATGATAATCCCCGAGGGGGGGCGGAGTTAACTACTAAGGATCATAGAAGTACCTAGAAGTCATTTTGTAGAGCAAACTGACGTAGAACCTCAATGTGAAAGTAGGTGAAAAAAGAAAATCTCTCTGTATAACGGAAGCACTAAAAACCACTCCAACAGGTGCTCTAGAAAGGTTACTCAACCTGCCAACAATTGACGTTGCAGTGGAAAGCTCGGCAGAGAAATCAACTCCGAGTGAAGCGGGGATTGGTGCATTTTCCACAGCAACTCCCAAGTGGATTGTTCGAAATCTGCGGGTCGGTGGATAAAATAGAACACAAACCCTCACTCTTTATCTGAGAGAAAAGGTTTCAAGTTACTCTAAAAGAGGATTGCATGCATAGAGACAAGCGACCCTCCAGCAGAACTTACAATATCTACACGGCCAAATGGCTGATGCATGTAAGTAAGCTCCGGAATCTATCAGGCTACCGTTCAAATGGCGGAATTCTGCAATGTGTTCCACGCAGAAGTCTTTACGGTCAGAAACGTTAATAACGCAGGACTTAAAGAACATCAAATAACATATACGCCAATAGCGAAAGGGCAGTAAAAGCAATAATCTCACATTGCATTGCCTCAGAGAATATCCTCAAAAGTAGAGAGGTACATAGTAAATATAGTGGTTACCAGAAAGCGGCTGCATATCTACTGGGTTCACAAGGTTGCCACAAGGTCATTACGGAATAGCGCTCTAAACAGCTGCTGAGATTGATAAAAGTGCCATCGGTTTAACTACCGAACCAGTTCAGGAAATACGCGAGACGTTAAAAATGATTGCCCAGGATATTTCCGAAAGTAATGGCAGACGGATCGGGATGAGAGGAATGCCTTAGGGTTAGAAACATCGTATACCGATTCTACCTTCTTCATATGCATACGTTTTGGTCAAACTGTACTTTACTTCTTAGTCTCCTACTTAGATCGTTTTCCAAAGTTCTCACCCATTTCATGTACCGTGCTTCCTCCTCCACCAATCCACTGCGCATATTCCACACCTTTGACATTTGAAATATTAATTATATTAACTAATCGTTTCCAACAAATCGAGTTCAATGAAGTGTGTGGGAAGTGATCCGGCAGCTTTCGTGATTGTCTGATTCTGATTTTCATCAACGCGCTCTTTCTGTTTTAATTGTTCAACTTGAGTGAAGCTATCTGTCAGAATGATTGTCACAAATCAAATGCATCGTTAGCAATAACAAGCGCATTGCAACAACAAGCCACCCCTAGGCAGACACAGACGTTAGCGGATCTCTTTCACCAGCTTCGACAACTCAGCTACACTTAAGCGCCGAATTTATGAGCTGAGCGCAACATGTGGCGTGGGTGGTTGCAGTGGCAAGGTAAGCAACTGTTGCAGCTTGTCACCGGCGGCAAACAAACGGAAGAAATATGCTTGCTTTTGAAACACTCTATTGGAAATTACAAACAAAATTTAATTCTTTTCGAGCGGCTTTTCGAAAGTACAGCACGCACCAGACTTCGAATACATGCATCGAAGTTTCGAATACATCTTTCGACGTTTCGAAATGCGTGTACTTGAAGAGCGCTTAGCGGCGGCGAGTGGTTGGTTGAGCCTGTGGCGCATTCGCTGAAGATCGACAGCAACAGTGGCGGATCATTGACACTTTCAACGGTAAGTAGGTGCGTTTGTGTTTAGGTACGTATTTCGAAAGCAATAATTTTTGAGTTTGTGGATTTCCGATTTTTGTTTTGCTACACACATTTGTCACTGATCTTGCGCGGCGATTGCGCGCGACTTGTACAGAGATGAGCATGGTGTATGTATATATGCAGCATACACGTGATTCATCATTGGTTGAGGCGCAGATGCGCTTGTTGCACGTTGTATTTGTAATTTGTAATGTATGCGTGCTTCACTGATCACTTTTCCTTTGGAAATGCAGCGGACAGACTTTTTGGCTTTACTCTAGTGTGTAGGTAGGTATATTAGTATGTATGAAGCTCGTGCTTCCCGGTGTCGCATTTGCGCGCGCATGTCACACATTATTCACCATGGTTTGGTTTGACTTTGCCACTCAGGTTAATGAACTCGCTCGCACGCATGTTTTGCGCCTGCGTGACTTTGACAGTATTACATTATCCTGTTCCTGTCATTGTTGTGTTGTGATTAATTTCATTTAATCCTGTCCGTTGTTTTGCTTTCTTCGTTTCCTTTAATTTTCGAGCTCGGCATGTAGTGGTTGTCAATGCTGGTGTCTGGATTAAGGTGAACGGACTGTGGGATATGTATATGGCTGTATTTAAAATCTTAAAAAAGAAATCATAGTTGTTGTCACGTGATTAAATGAAACAGCTCCCACACATGCAAATAAGTGTGGCACTATGTGTTTCAAAAAGGTAAATAACCTATGGATAAGAAATGGTACTATGCAGAAGAAGTGTCATTTCAGGCATTGTCATTTCAAGCTGGACGGCGGCTAAGCTTGCGAAATATGCAACCAACTAAACGCTTTAAGAAGTCTTTGATAGTATGAAAAGGCTGCAGAAACTTGCAGGATTCTATCTTAAACCCATTTTGAAAAAGTTCGAGCTTGGAATTGATAGTTGAGGTTAGATTCGAATTTAGGGTCCAATTGTCAAAATTTCTTAGGTAACTTCAGAAAGCACTGTCAAGTTGTCGAAAATTACCTAAGAACTATTTTGAAGAAGTTTGACGTTAGAATTGAATCCTTCCTCCTGCGATCCATTGTTATATGGTTTGAGGTTATATGTATTTGAATTTTTGTCACCAATTTAGTTGAATCTTTAGGTTTTCTTAGCTAACTTGAAAAAGCTCTAGATACTTGTGGGATCCTACCTTATGGGTGTATTCTACTCTAGAATTTTGAAAAATTCGATTTTTTTCATATATTTAAAGAGCATATCCTACAAAGAATTTTTAAAAATTAAAATTATTTTAAGAGCTACAGTTACTTTAGTGACGCAGTACCTAGCCCGGTAGGTAGGTAGACTCACTTTTTTATCTCAAGTTCTATACAACCGATTTACTTGAAATTTTGTGTGAACATTCTTTATATAATCCTTTATCTTTTATCTTTATATAATCCTTAATGCTTTGTTTTTAATATTTAAAAAAAAATTAAGGAATTAAAAAAAAAACAAAGCGAAAAAAATTATTTTTATTTTCAGGCAATTTTTTTTCGTGTTCCCTGAAATAGGGGCTATAACAGCATCCTTACTGATTAAGAATTTCTTTTGATTTTTTTCAGCCCATCAGGTGAGTACGGATAAATGTCACCAGGATGTGTCATTTTTTTAATTTTAATTTTTTATATTTTTTTGTAAAATTTTTTTCTGTATTCTTATGATATCAATAAAAATACCATCAAAAGTGGATAGTAAAAATATTTTTGGTTTTATCTTTTAATAAAAGTCAAAAAACTGCCCAAAATTAGATTTCTGGAGCAGAATACCCCTTAAATCAGTTTTGAAAAAACTTGAAGTAATAATTGATTTTTAGTCTTCACAGAGCGTTATGAGGTACTTTATTGTATTATTATATTTATTGTAAGAGTATTGAATTTTTCTCAGTAGACTCCTCCTGTTGGTTTAATCCATGCTCCATACGGACTTTGCTTAAGATTATAAGATAAATTGGGTTGGGTTCAAACCCAGGGCTATTGGTCTGGGTATTAAGTATGCAGAAATGGCTTATGGGTTAATACTAAGGCTAAGGCTCTTCGTCTCTTAAAACCACGCAAGTCTTCAACTGCATCAACCCACATCTTGGCCTCATAACTTACATATCCTTCGGACCATATAAGGTGACTACCTCTCTGGAAGGTGGATATCAGCTCTGAGTGGGGAATCTTAAAATATGTGCAAAAAAGAGAAGATTGGAACTGACCACAATGGATAGTCTCTCTTATGGAACGCTTTCAGGACTATAAGTAATACTATGTAGAGATAATCTTGAGATAAAGTAAAGCGACTACCTTTCCGGGAGGATAGCAGCCCTCAGTGGGAACCCTTAAAACATACACCGGAGCGACACTAAAAATAATGAAAAAAAAGGAAAAGGGAAAGGGAAAGAGCACATTGGAACTGAACACAATGAATCGTATTTTGGGTGGAACGCTTTTAGGCAGGGTGACGAAATCATACCAAGAAAATAAAGCTTCCACCACAATCGGTGGTAAATTAGTGGGAGTAGAGAAGAATCTGCAGGAAGTGCTGAAGTATCCATATAACGATTATTCCGAGGTCATCTTCAGTTTGGAGTAGTAAGTATTCAATTCTCTTGAAAAATCCATAGAACACCAAAAATTAAATCAGTTATAACTCCAAATTTGCAGACATTTTCTCATCAACAACAATATTGCTGAGTAATGCCCTCCAAATTTTCGTTGGCGCATTCCAAAGTCCGCTAATTTCTTAGCACGCACGCGACAAAGCGCATTCCTTGCCACGTCCGTCGCCGTCCAGCTAGACGAAAATGTCTGTCCGACGTCTGGCCTGTGGCTTTTGACTATTTTTGGCATTTGGTATTTGGCAAAGTGTTTAATGTACGCGCTAGATGGAGGCATAAAAATAACAAAATGGGGAAGAAAACAATAATAATAACAACAACAAATGCATTGCAGCTAGCGCGCAAGCAGTCGTTGCTGAGGACGAAGGCAAATGCAAGAAGAGGAAGAAGTTTGCGTGTTTAGACGCTGACGCAGCGCCGATCGCTACCAACTAAACTGCTGCAGCGGATGCAAATGCGGTGGCTACGGCGAGCGTTGTCTACTTCTACTTATGTTGGTGCGTGCCAAGGCTGCTCGCACACACGTACGCACGCATATACGCCATTGCCGACTTTGGGGGGTTGTTGCTGCTGCTCTGTGGCGACTGTCAAGATCACTGCGATCGTTTAACGGATGCGTCGCTTCTGTCGCTGTTGTGATTCCTGCTGCACGGTTCGGGTGCACTTTTTGATTGTTGCATTCCAAATTGGGACGTTGACGCGCACGCTTGCGATCGGTTAGCACGAATTCGGTGCGCTATTCATTGATCGTGCGATATAGGTGACTAATTGCTGTGTGGATTTTCGATATTGCATGCAGTTTAAATATAAATTTGGTATAATTAAGAATAAGTTAAAGTGATCGTAAGAACTAAACTCATTTTGGTGGCGTGAAGAGTGTTTCCAAAAAGTGAAAAACTGCTGAGTAACTTTTGAATAAGTGTGCTTAAGTTGCTATAAATACCTGTAGAAGAAAAGTTACTAAAAAATAAAAAAAATAAAAATTAAAATATAAAAACAAAATAAATTAAAAAACAGATTTAAAAAATTTAAAAAAAATAACAAACAAAAAATAAAATTATAGTTAAAAAATACAAAAATAAAATAAAGAAAAATAAAATTATAATCAAAAAAAAAATATTAATAATAATATTTAAAACTAAAAATTAATTATATTTCGAACGAGTGTCTAAAGGTTCCTAATAATATGCATAAATACTTAAATAATTCCTTACTGTTCCATGCATTAATCTAAATGCCAAAGATATACTGTGCCAAATGTGTTTGAACTTTATTTTATAATACATAAAAGTGTTAAGTTGATAATCTTAAATATTTGTATAAAAAAACAGAAATTAATTAAGAAAATAAAAATAATTTAAGTTATCTAAGGTAAGTAAAATATATAATTGAAACCATAAAACCAAAAAACAAAATAGTTATAAAATTATTTCTCCAAAATCGTCCCCACAAAGAACTTGTAAAATTTATAAATTATAGAAAGAAAAGAGAGAGATATATATAGAGATTAGTAGAGACAAATAGAAAAGCAAATGTCAGTCTCCTCCACATAGTGTCGAAAAATCGTGTTATGGAATTATTTCTTGAAATCGCTCCCTCAATGAACTTGAGAAATTTATAAATGATAGAGAGAGAGAAAGCTAAATTTAAAGAGAGAAAGAAAGTAGCAACTATAGCATCCACCAAAATTTACTAATGAGTGAGAGAGATACATATGTATATTAGAAGATAAAAACAAGAAAGTAAACGACAGTTTTCACCACTTGAAGCCCATCTTATTCATATAATAATATTTTTTTTGTATTAATTTTGATGACAATTTTTTCTATCGAGCTTCTCACCCAATATTATCATAGGAAGAGTGGATTCTAAAAGTTTTTAAGTCACCTACAAACATAACACTTACTGAACAAATTCTATTCTTGATCCTTCTCTTCTTTTATTCTTTAGAGACGATAATTCCGCTAGAAAAAATCAACAATTATGATTTTAATATAAATTTTTCACATGTTTGACCTCATGACTTATACGCTTGTAGTGAATTTACATGTACACAAATTATTACCTGTGCGAATTAAGCCGATTAAGCCATGTTCGTCGATCTGTCTATTTATGCGATCTAGTTCCATAGTTTGAGAGATACAGCTCTAAAATTTTTAGGTGTACTTTCTTCCTCAAGAATCGTCGATATCGGACCAGTAATGGCATTTGGCTGCCATACAAACTGAACAATTATTTTGGTTGACAAAATGCCTTCACGAAATTGTGTACGGATTATTGCCTAAAACAGCGCGCTTTTATCTCTGAAGATATTGTGTAGATCGGACCTCTGCAGCATATACATAGCTGCCACACAAACTAACTGATCGAAAATAAGTCTTTGTGTGGACAACTTTTTTACTTGACAAGATACCCTCACAAGATTTGACACAGTTTATTAATTAAGGCAGCGCTACTATTTCCGAAAAAATCGTTCAGATCGAGCTAACATAGAATATATCTGCCATACAAACTGACCGATCAAAATAAAGTTAGTGTGAGAAAAACTTTTTTATGATACGAGATATCTTCACGAAGTTTTGCAAGGCTTATTATTTAAAGCAAACCTACAAACTACGAAATTATTTTAAAGATCGGAATCCTGTAGCATCCAGCCGCCATAACCACTGATCGACTAAAATCGAGTTAAAGTTGATACACCCTTTTATCCAATAAGAAAAGTGCCTGTTAGGGGTATTGCAGTTTGGTGCAGCTTTTTTTCCTGGTTTTCAATAAATCAGCTTTAATATTAATAAATCCGAACTGACAACCGAAAACTCGCCTCAACGAGGGAGTCGCTCTTAATGATACAAGTACCTCGATGATGCTCAAATTCGCATTATATCATAGATACTATGTACATAAAAATATTCAAGCAACTCATTTTCACATTTGTACCATTATTTCACATTTTATAACAACATTATTCCAGAGCGAAGGCTTCAAATCTACCTCATCGTCAAGCACAAATCTTATCAATCAATTTCATTCTCACTTTTCTTAATTTGTTTCCGCAAGCTATTAGATTTTCGCCTTCCCACTCACTTAATAACACATTATATTATAACTAAATAGACATACACACATACATATATAAAAATTCACACATATGTATCGTTTGTATGTCCATGCGCCCGGGCGCTTCCTCACTCATTCACTTTCACACATTTTCCAAGTATGTAACCGATCAAGTTCAACGCCATCAGCAGCAGCAACAAATATTATCTATCGCAGCAACTGCTACTCCCCAGCTACACGACTGGGCCGGTGCTCAGCCACCAAATTTCCCGTTAGCATTGCACCGCCACTGTCAGCCGCTAAAAGCAACAACAAGAAAATGTGCATAAGAATGACACAAAAAAGTGACAAAGTATATATGTATGGATGTGACGCGCAGTGGTAACGCAAAAACAAAAGTCAGACCAACAACAACATCAAATCGAAAGTAGTTCAATGCGCGACGTCAGTGGGCTTTGTTGTTGTTTTAGTTATATTATTTTATGCATTGTTCGCTGGGGTCCTGTGTGTCGTTGCATTCTCTGACTACCACTACTAACACAACTAATGGCGCTGTCATTGTTGTTGCTATGTTGGCCCCGACTGACTGTTGGCCGCACGTCGCTATCACTCAGCGATTGCCTATCTTTGCACGCGCCGCTCTATTTTCGGCAACTTCAATTCCAACTGGCTGACTGCTGTTGTCGTATATGCAGCTAGATCGTGGCAGTGTTTTCCTCAGCGCTGAGGCGTTTTCATGCAGGGAAAATACTGGAGCGGTTAGGCGGTTGACGTAGAAATTTGTGTTTATTTTCTTTTGTGTGCGTTAATGGGTATGTGTGTGTTGTTTATTTTGCAACTGGGAAAATGAGATGCACTGCGAGAAAATTTTCAAATTAAAGAAGTGAAAAGGAATTCAGAAGGGATTTTGAGATATCGCTTTGAAATTTGCACACGTCTTTTCCTCCTCAAAAAGCTGCTAATTTGTCGAACCCATCGATATTGAACTAGCATTTGGTAGCCATACAAAGTGAACAATCATAATTTGACAAGGTATCTTCACAAAATTCCACATACATTATTATTCAAAGTGATGCTACTATATCTTATCTGATATAGCTGCCATAAAAACTTCTTCTACTGCTTAATTGGCGTTGACGATTATAACTGCATTTAGCCGAGATTCTATACTTTCAGAGCTGGAATGTTTTCATCCATTCGGACGACATGACCTAGCAGCGTTGCGGCTGTCCTGTCATCGTATATCTCATCTCTCACCTCAGCTCATCGTTCCATCGACTGTGACATTCGCCGTGGTCATCGTGCAAATGGCCTTAAATCTTCCGCAGAATCTTTCTCTCAAAAATTCATAGCGCTGACTCATCAGATGTTGTCATCGTCCATGCCTTTGTACCATATAGCAGGACAGGTATGATGAGTGACATGTAGAATATGGTCTTTGTTCGTCGAGAGAAGACTTTACTTCTCAATTGCCTACTCAGTCCGAAGTTGCACCTGTTGTCAAGACTTATTTTGCGTTGGATTTTGAATCTGACATTGTTGTTGGCGTTAATACTGGTGCCAAGATAGACGAAATTATCTACGACTTCGAAGTTAATACTGTCAACAGCGACTTTGGAGCCAAATCGCGAATGCGACGACTATTTGTTTGATGACAGGAGATATTTCGTCTTGTCCTCATACACTACCAGGCCCATTTGCTTCGCTTCCTTATCCAGTTTGTAGAAAGCGGTTGTTGAGGATAATAATACCAATATCATAATAATATCAATCTTCTTTCAATCGTACCTTCTCAATTAAGCTCTGCGGCTCGTATAATTTCTCCAGCAGTTGTTTGGCATCGAACGGCTCGGAAGAGGTCCTTTCCGGTAGTTGGCGCAGATTGTGGCGTCTATTTTTCTCTGGATTGGCCAGAGCACACTTAAATTCCAATCATCGGGCATGCTTTCGTCCGACCATATTCCACAAAGAAGCTGATGTATTCTTCGCCGACGTATTTGAATAGCTCGGCCGGCAATACATCGGCTACGCTGCTTTGTTGTTCCTCAGACGGAGAATAGTCATTCGAACTTCTTCATGGTCGGGTCTGCTCCATTGTCATCGATTGGGGGGTTACCTCTGTCGGCCAGCTTGTCAAGTCCTTCATATTCAACCATTTTGGCCTCTCTCTCTTTTTATCTGCAAATGCATCTTGCTTCATTATTATTTCCTCTTTATTGCATTACTCAGTGTCTTTCAACTATTTCGCACAGTGTAGAAAACTCGAAAATGCCTATAAGTTTATACAATTTTTTATGTATTTCCAAAGGAACGTGCCTTTTCGCTTGTATTTTCTCTATAAACATTTTGCCATTGTTTATTTATAACATTCGCGTATGTGTGTGCCGCACAAAAATCTTCAACTGCAGCAGCATGACTGCACCCAAACGCTACCAGCAACGCTGCCAACGCCAACTGCGGCACTCAACGCAAGCAGAACAGAGCAGAGCACTGTAGTCTCTAAAAATATATCCACGACGTGCTATATATGCATTGGGAGCATTAGAATACAGCGATTCCGTTATAGGCTTGCGCAAACGCAACCAAAACTGGCGTGTTGGCAGAGCGGGTGCGCGGCAGACAACTATAATAAACACTAAATACACCGCCAACAGTGCAATGACATTGCCAGAAGAAGATGTGGTGTAACATATGTAATATGGTTGTAGTGTAGCGACACGCGTGCGCTCCTTGAAAAATGACAACTTGCGTGCAACAGGAAAAACTATAATGAAGAAGGAGCTGTGTCTATTGCCAGCGCTGCCGACAGCAGCCAGCAATATCAACATCATCTTGCAGCGTCAACGTCGCTGCGTTGCAGGGGGTTAGAAATACACATTTACTGCCTGTTGTCCACATATTTCCGCGGAAGCCACAGCAGCTGCGCATACAGCTTGGCTGGGCTGCTTGTTGTCATTTGAAAAGGAAGACTTCCGTCATAGAAATTCTTATTTCATTACGCATTTGCCAGCTCGGCTGCCGCAGGCGCATGCAATGACTGTGTGTTCTCTGTATTGTATAGTATGGGGAGTTGGGTTTGTTCTTGTTGGCAGTCACACACTTGTATTAGGGGAGCCGTATCTGTTTTGTGCCTTCAATCTGGCGGCACAGCACGAGTATTTCTGGTTGTCTCCGCATTTTGTTACCCTCAATATTTATAAGATATCGCATATCGGCTATTCTATTATGCGTCTACATGTATGCAGTTACTTTTCGTTATATTTTATGTTATTTATTTTTAAGTTGGTGTGAACTTGAGGATTTATGACGAAAAGCTATTTGTTGTATTTGTTTAACATTTAAAATCTTGTAGCTTGAAAAAAAAAAGTTTGCTTTACTACTGCAGCGTGTAGAAAATATATTTTTAATTACACGCATAGAAGTGTCTACAAAGAAATTTACTTAAGACGAGTACAAGGACCCCCCATCGAAATGCACTTTTAGCGAGATTAATTACTTGATAAATGTAAAAATGCAAAGCTGGTATGACAAAGAGGCTTAGTTAATAGGAAATTGTCTTCAGATTGCGATATCTAGGTTCATAAATATACATATATGTATCTACTTAGGTACATATGTACACCTTTCATATACATATGAGTTCATTGATCTCATATCGGTTGACTATTGTCATTTATAAAGTGATAAATCATGAAACTAAAACATGAGTGGTGGATTTTAAAATCACTTTCGACCTTTTCAAGTAATAACGGTAAGTAGTGTAATCGATTTCACAAGTTAACAAAGCTTTAACTTTTTGGTCTCATGAGAAATCATCAAATTTTGAATGCACTAGGACCACATAACAATAATGTCTAAAATAAGTAAGGAGGGGCTAAGTTCGAGAGTAACCGAACATTTTATACTCCTGCAACTTGTAGGAACCAAAGCCAGGGAATACCGTAAGGTGTAAAATATCAACAGGATCGAATCCAAGCAATTTTATGTACCTTCTACTTCTATATTAGCATGGACACAGCTTTCGCACCAATTCGAGCTACCAAGTGCAGCCAGGTCCTTCTCCACCTGATATCTTCAAGGGAGTGGAGGTCTTCCTCTTCCTCCGGCACGTACTGCGTAGAATACTTTCAGAGCTGGAGTGTTTTCATCCGCACGAACGATATGACCTAGCCAGCGCAGCCGCTGCCTCTTAATTCGCCGAAAAACATATGTCAATGTGGTCGTATAACTCAAACAGCTCATAGTTCCATCGAATGTGATCTTTGCCGTTGAGAATGCGCAATAGACCCTAAATCTTACGCAGAACCTTTTTCTCGAAAACTCGTCTCTGCACCATGTAGCAGGACGGGAATAATGAGCGACTTATGCAGTTTGGTCTTTGTTCGTCGAAAGAGAATTTTACATTTCAATTGCCTACTCAGTCCGAAGTAGCACCTAGTGGCAAGGATTATTCTTGTCGAATTGGATGTCGAAGCTGACATTGTTGATGGTGTTGATATTGGATAGATGAAATTATCTTTTACTTCGAAGATATGGCTGTCAACAGTGACGTGTGAGCCAAGTCGCGAGTGCGACGACTATTTGTTTGATGACCGGAGATATTTCGTCTGGAGAAAGCAAAACTAACGGCGCGTTTATTGAGGCCAATGCTATCAATATCATCAGATTACGCCAGCAGCTTATAGAACATTGTACTTTCTCTATTCAAGTCTGCAGCACGAATAATTCTCTCCAGGTTGAAGAAGTCGCACTAAAGATAGTCGTCTTGTCTGAATCTTAGTTTGGTTTCGAAAAGTTCCGATAGGTCCTTCCCGATCCTGAAGGCGCTTTTGGTGTTGCTCAACGTCAGTTTATACAGCAGTATACATAAGTTTTTCGAGGATGCCAAATTCAGACATAGCGGCATAAAGACAGCTCCTTTTCGTGCTGTCAGTTTTGGCGAAGGTGAATTTCTGGTCAGTTGTGGATTTTCCCTAAAGCCACACCGATAAGGCCTAATCAGTTTGTTGACGGTGAGCTTTAATCTTTCACACAATACGCTCTATAGAACCTTTTATGTAATGTTGAGGAGGCTTATCCCACGGTAGTTAGCGCAGATTATGGGATCTCCCTTCTGTGGATTGGGCAGAGCACTTCAATCGTCGGCCAGGCTTTCGTCCGATCATATTCTACAAAGAAGCTGATGCATGCTCCTTATCAGTTATTCGCCGCCGTGTTTGAATAGCTCGGCCGGCAATYCATCGGCCCCCGCCACCTTGTTGTTCTTTAGACGGGTAATTGCTATTTGAACATCCTCATGGTCGGGTCAGTGTATAAAAAGTCAGGATATGCAATAAAACTGTGAAGGTCGAAGCAATATTTTTAGTAGTCTAAATTTCAAAAAAGTTTCTGCTCTTAGGCTGAAAAATATTTTCTATCTACAGTATTAGTAACCTTTTCCACTTAACCCCTTTCTTTCCAGTTCGGTCCATTCATAAGTCATGTTCTCCATAATTGATGCACAGTCCGCGCAGCATGCTGGCAGTGATTGTGTGGATCATGTCGACTTAAACAGTTCCTTCAACTCGGATATTATGACGCAATCTTGTGAATCGGATGCCTCCTATCATATCTACAACGAATTACAATACGCTGCGCAACAACAATCAACACAATTACGTTTGCCACAACAACAATACGGTCCAAAACAAATAGCATGTCAACAACAACAGCCGGTAATAGCACAAGCCACCACCACCAGTGCTATACCAATACTACAAACTGGCATCATTTATGGCTTTCGTACGCGGCATCTTTCGTGCATTGAAGAGAACGATTCCGATTCTTTGCACTCCACCTCAGTGCCCCAAACACTAGAAATGTTGAAAGATGTTGATGAGTGTTTTAAGCAATTGACCGCTGTTAGTGATAATCGCAACAATAACGATGGTGCGTTGAATTCGCTGTTAATGCAAGCGGTGCATGTGGATGATGATGACATAACTATGATAGATGAGACGCGCCTCTACGATATGGAATATTTTGATGAGTTGAGCGTTAGTAAAAATGAGGCGGCCGACACAACGCTCGATATGAGTTATACCAGTCAAAATAGTGAGGAATATTGGCAAAGCACCACCTCGGAGCCGGTGCATTTGGTGCAGCGCTCACACATCTATCAGCAACCGGACATAATGACCACTTCTTGCTATGGCGCTTTGAATACTTCGTTTGATAGTGAAAGTTCTGGCCCACCCGTCTACATGGGCACGTCAACACCGATAAAGCAAAAGTTTGCGAAAGTTTCGTCGGAGAAAGCGGAAGCGCTCTATGCCACCCCAGAGAAGCGACGCGAACACAATCGTAGTTTCGATTCGCAAACAAGTTCGATTTATGGCGCTACCATTGGTGGTGGTCTGCCAAATGGCTACGAGCAGCAAGTCAATGGTAATGCTGCTGCTTTGCCGAATGAAAGCATCTATTCCTTCTCGTTGAATTCGGGCGTGAGCGTCAATGATATGTTGCAGCAAATGTCACTGCCAATGGAGTTGGCGGTGATGAACTTAAATGTTAGCAATCTTGATGATAAAATTAATCCGGCTGAAGAATTAAGTGAAGAAATGGCGGCGAAATGTTTGACGGCAGCGCAAAATGGTGAGTCCATTGAACAATTTATTTATTTATTTCATTTAAAAATYTGTATTTTTCATTATTTTGAAATTCCTATTATATAATATAGGAACTTTTAAAATGTTATGCTAGAAAAGCGATGAATTACTGTAATACTTATAACCTCAAATACCTAATACTCTCAGTGAAAGGATTTAATTTACCATAGGATTGATATCTTTTTTAATATCATCTCGATAGCGAGAATTTAATTTTAACTTTGCTCTGAAAACTTTGACTTTGTTTGTATATAAAGAGTGATCCACTTCCAGGTTCCCTACTTTTTTAAAGAATAAACACAGAAACTTCAAAAATTCGATAGGACATATTTATCATTTACTTTTTGAAGATTACCTCCTTCAAATGTTGGTCGCGACAACGTCCATTCGTTGAATACCATTTTCTCTGACTCGTTCGACCATTTCGTCTGAATCGAAGCGGGATTGTCCGCATAGATTTTAGACATATGTACATATACCCACGGTCACACACGATCTTGGTGGGCAAATGATCGAACAAAAACGTCAAATTATCTGCTCACCGAAATATTATCTCAATAAATTCATTGACTGAAGCGATATATGGGAATTAGCGTCGTCTTCTTGAAACCAAATGTCGGCGAGATCAAAAGCTTCAATTTCAGACATCAAATAGTCAGTTATCATGGCGCGATTACGGTTGAATCTTGAATCTCTTCATGTTGCTCTTCGTTCCAAATTCGACAATTTCGTTTGTTTACATACCCATTTATCCAGAAATGGGTCACATCGCTGAATATAAATCGGTTCGAAAACGTCGGATCTTCTTGGCACTTTTCAAGAGAACATAAAGCGAAACGATGTCGATGAGAAGGTCGAGCGGTTTCAGTTCTTGCACAAGCTTTGTATGCTTTCACGTCAGTCCGATCCGATCAAACAGCATCAAGCCGCCATTTAATGTAATTCTTTATAAAAAAATATACAATCATAAATACTATAGTTAATATTTGATATCTTTCAACTCAGAAGTGGTTAAATAAAGAATCAATGTGCCCACCCTGTAGGACATTTTTTCAAACATACGAGTCGCATAGTCCATCTTTCACCTGAGGTTATAGCAACAGGAAATATTCTAGGATAAATGTTGCCTAGTATGCAGATCATTGTTGGAGATAACTTCGGGCTAATTTTGTTACGTAGACCCGGTTATAATGAAGAAAACATTATCTCTCTTTAAGCCGCATTTATTAATAATAACAATACTAGTTAAAATAATTTTGATAACTTCTGCGGAGTTTTAAGATCTTGGCTGCTGAAAAATCTGGGTAAATTTGATTGCGCATATCTGGCCTCATTTTGATTCTTTAGACTCGGCCGTTGTGAGAAAAAGTTCCTACACAACAATATTTTAATCATTTATATTAGTTTTCTCGCAGACAGCGCACATTTCAAATCAGATTTGTTTATGTAAGATTACGCACTGTTTACATAAAAATGCCACCAACTTGTACTGATTAACAACCGATAAGGTTGAAAGGCAAATTTTAATGTAGTAAAGATTAGAACCGTTTACAGAATGTATAAAACTCATTAGGAGGTACTTGAAAAATGTTAGGCCATTGAATATGGAGGCATAATAATGTGTATGTATGTATATGCGAGGGTGGGTCCTCGAACATTAGAATATTGATTTTTTGAGGGTGTAGGAAAAAAAATCGTAAAAGAAAGAAGGTACCTTTCTATGAAAAATTGAGATTGATCAAATCAGGGGTATACGAGACTGAGATATTATATAGATAAAAAAATTTCAACCTTAGTCTTAAATTAACTTAACCTTAACTTTATGATATTTCTACTGACCAAGGAAGCGTAATGTTTCGACGGGTCGGAGTAAAGGAAGAAGACCGTCTGATGAGTAGGCTTGGCAGGGCATGCAAAGAGGGGACTTATTGCATGCTGGACATATATTTCACATGTCAGTGTATATTCCAGCTAAGTAATAGTTTAAATTGCTACAGTATCTAGAACGAAGCTGCGCAAGTTCGGAGATCTAACCCGGTTTAGATCGGTAAGTCTTAGTATAAGTTTGTCTCTTGGAGGCATTACTCGATGAAGATTGTTGGCAATCAGAGGAAAAGTCTTCAGAATTACTCTTTCACAGAACTATTTTAAAACTTTTAAAAGAAGCCGTTTTTGCATTGGATTGTGACAGGCGATGAAAAATTGATGCATTACGACAAACGTAAACTCAAGAAATCATATATAAAACTGGGACAAAGAGCTGATGTTGCGAGACCGATTGAAAACTATTTTGAAAATAGTGGCCGGGAAATTTTGGTTCACTAGTCTTATGGCATAGACCTTTGCCCTACTGACTATCATTAGTGTTTTCAATTCCATTCAAAACGTCTTACTGGCATATGGTTCGCTTCAGAACAGGTAATTGGCTTGATTCATTTTTGCCCTTGAGTTTCAGAAAAATCGAAATATCAATCAGCCCACCCTCGTAGAGGTTTTTCAGTGACTAGAGAATATTAAATGGCAATAACATCAACAAGGTGGCATTAAAAACAAGCAAAGCAGTGCAAAAACTGGTGTGCAAATGCAACACTGCGAAAGAACAACAACAACTATAACAAGATTTATAAAAATAACAACAACAATAACTACACATATCATTACCAGCTATAATCTCAAGTGTAAATGAGCAAAATTATGAGTCATCAGCATTATGCGACAGTCACAGAACAATCAAACTGCTGGAAGAGCCCTGCAGGCAGCCAAGCGCCCGACCAGTTAAACGGTCTACTAACTGAGCCATTACATATGAACATACATACATACATACATATATATGTATGAGTTTACTAGCTCACATAAAACTCGCTTGCAGGCGACTTCATTACCTTTCATTTAATATACATATGTATCTATACGTTTGTACGGGAGCACTTAGTTTCTGGATCAAACTGGGCGCTTATGGTAGGCGCAAGCAGACGACATTTGAACAAGCGCGAATGTAGCATACGAAAACCTGTTACTGGCGTTGCAARGAAATTGCGCTTAATATGAACTTACTTACTTATAATTATATATATTTCTGCACAACGTCAAAGTGCCATCATAATATTAGGTTGAACCCACTTTATAACCGCCAAGTTCGCCGACTTCTCCGATATCGGTACGTGTGTGTGTCTTTTTAAAGATCGCCCTTTCGCATGCATCATGATCACCATCATCACCGCTGCAGCAGACACCAGACAGTGCTAACTGCACCAACAACAAAAACGTTAACTTCGGCTACATGGAAGCAATAATACCTTTTACAGGTGCATTTCTTATCGAAAAAAGGTTTTTATACTGTTTTTGATAGGTCAGTACAAATCGTTCAACTTTACTTCGAAAATTTCACGTTTTGTAAAGAACTTCCTTCGCGCACTTCGTTCAACTTTTAATCAACATAACCTACTGAGCGTTCTATTCGCAACATAATCATCTATCTTGGGACCCAGTATTCATTATTGGATAATATTCGACCACACACCAGTGCAGAAAATATAGCAGTTGTAGGTGGGAGTGTACACGAGCACCGAGGAGTTCGGCGCCGTTTGCTGCAACTCGGACTAACCTATGGAACGACTTGGCACGTTTTACGTTGAGATCTTAAATTGGAAGCGTACAAAATAGAGTTTATGGAAGAACTGAAGCCGTCGACATCGCTTCGATCTATGGGGTCTTGAAAAGTTCCGAGAAATCCGACGTTTTCGAGCCAAAGTTTGTCCAACGTTGAGGCCCATGGGTATGTAAACAAGCAAAGAAGAACCAACGGTTTGGTGTGGTTAGTGGGCCGGTGGAATCGTCGGTCCATATTTCTTCAAAAATGATACCGGCGACAACGGAGTCGTAAATGGCAACCGCTATCGCGCCATGATAACCAACTATTTTATGCCTGAAATTGAAACTTATCATCTCGTTCGATTGACCACCTAGATCGTGTAATATCACAGCGTTAGACTTTTCCTGTGGGGATATGTAAAGTCTAAAGTCAATGCTGGCAATGTCGCCTCGATTCAGGCCTTGGAGCAAAAGAGCATATGGTAAACTTAAAGTGTAAAGGGTATAATAAAGAAGTGAGACAATACTGGGAGACCCTAGAAGACTTGCCAGCGTTTGCATTGAAGCGTGTCTTCAGCATGGTGTAGAGTTATATACGCTCCGGTAGTTGGTTTGTTTGTTTACTTGACCAAACGGGAGGCTTGCAACCGGCCGGCTGATGACCGGTTTGTTAGTTGGTCGGTCTGCTGGTTGAATATATGGTTATGTGTAAACAGTTTAATTGTGTTGCCACAAGTGGTAGTGCGATAATGATGCAGTAGGTATTATGCACGTATGTTTGTGTATGCGAGGAGATGTGAGCTTGCGAGAATACTAACGAAATATGAGACTTTGCACGAACCGAAAAAAAGAAAAGAATACGGAGATTTGCGAACACATTTAATTGCTGTGGCTAGTGAAGCTAGAGGCTTATAAGCGGATCTGTGTTCTTATGTAGTTGTGTACGTATTTCTAAAAAGTTTATAGTTTATATAAGTATGAGAGTTCAAAGGTAAGTATGAGAGTTCAGCTTAAAAAATACAACAAGTCCGTTAGTCGGATCACCAAGTGGATCGTCAGTACGATCTTTGAACAGATCAATTGTTTTTTTGGGATGATTCTTCTACAACCTCCATTGGCCTCTTATTTTACTTAGCTTTTTTTTGGCAAAGTAATTTATTCGACCACGGACTGCCAACACAGGCCTACGAGTTATACAAAGCCTTCAGAAACGGCCGAGACATCGTTGAAGACATGCCTGGTTCTGGACGATATTCGACGTTAAAATCAAGATGATGCTCATTGTTTTTTCGATATTCGTGGTTTGGTGCATCAGGATTCGTTCCGGAGGGAGAGACAGTCAATAAGGAGTTTTGTTTGGCCGTAGAGGGGTGTTTGCGTGAGAACATCCGTCGAAAACGGCCGGAATTGTGGAAGACCAATTTATAGATTTTACACGCTGATAATGCACCATCGCACCGAACCACGATTGTGACTGAATTTAAAGCCAAACTCGCAATGAATGCCATCAATTAACCAGCGTATTCACCAAACTAAAATTTCCGCTCCGTGGAAGCCGGTCGACCGAAGAGATAAAACAAAATTCGTTGAAGAAGCTAAAAGCCATTAAATAAAGTGCTTATAAAAAGTGTTTCGAGGACAGGAAAAATCGTTGGCATAAGTGTACTACATCTAATGGAGAGATGTAGGTCTTTTTGACGAAGTCTCAGAGTTCTCAGAAAGTTTAAACCAGAAACAGTCTTAATTTATTTTAGATCATCTTTTCTTCATTGGCGATAGTTTCCTGCTTGAATAAACATTTTCGAAACTCTACAAAAACTTAAAAAAGTCAAAGAGATTGTTTTGTATAATAAGGCCGCAAATGTAACAGGTTTTTTTCATACATCTGATATTAACTTGTTTGACTGTAATATTTTGTTTGAAGATACTCTTCCAAAACTCTACAAAAGTTAAGTAGCTCCTTTGGTAAAATAATACCGCGATTTTGACTTTTTAGAAAACGTGAAGCTAATATTCTTGGTAATAATTTACTAGTAGTCAAAGATACTCTCCCACGTTTCACAAAATATTTTACTTAGAGGATTGCAGTTCCTCAGACAAATAACTTTTTTCGTATATTATGGTATGTTACCTGAGGTTAACGCTTTTGGCGTAATTTATTGCTAGAAGATACTGAACTCTACAAATATTTCTAAATATTGTGGTTCCCTTGGAATGCTAAAGCATTGTAAATGAGACAAAATCATATAATAAAATCGCAAATGTGACTGTTTTTTTCCACAGCTGAGATTAAGCATTGTCTGAAGAAATTTTGAGGTTAATAATTAAAAAATTGGCTACGCAATACCTGTATACAGATAGAAAGTGTGAATATGTAATTAGTTGTATGTGTGTATTTTCATACCTGATATCAACACCTTATCATAGTGAAAAAGGTCCAAATGATTTTCAACTGTTAGCTCATCCTTTGTTATTTAGTTCTCATTAATTTTGTATGAGCACACCCAAGTAGGTGCAATTGAACTTGATTTTGCCAATAAAAAAAGAAAGACAGTCATTGTCTTTTTCATTTTCCTTTCCTTCGCTTTATGATTTTCCGGCACCGCTTCGTCTTGCCGAGCGCGTTGCGAATCTGCAGGTATACACGTGAACCGCTAAAGACAATGAACTCGTAAAATGCTCTAACGATAAAGAGTTCAAAGACAAAAGAGTGAAAAGTGATCGTTTGGAAAAGAGCGAAAAATAACTAATGAAATATGGTGTAAGAGAGTGTGGCGAATTGTGGCATTTTATCATGGCACTGAACTTGGGAACGAAGCGTGTGATGCGTGTAAACCCATTTACCCCACCCCATTTATAACCAATATAAGCAATAAGTACCTGAAAGCGCGAAATTTTCATTTTCGGGCTACGTTCCCTTTTGAATAATCGGATATCTTTTAAGCAGCATTAATTGGTCCCGAGATACAGATATTAGTATACTTAATTCCTGGAGAATTTCTATAATCGTACGGAGAGAATATTTAAATTATAAGTTTTGGAATAGTGTTGCCACATAAATTAAAACAGGACAAAGCTTATCATTGTGTGTCAAACGTCAACGATTTGCCATGGAAAAATGTTAGTTTAGCATAAAAATCGATGAATCGCGCTTGGTTAGCTATATGCCACACATTTGCCTAAGCTGTCTTTAAGGAGATATTTCAATCAGTTCTGGGGAAAATGAAAAGATGATACCACCTCGCCTTCCTTTGTACAGTTTCGGCAAAGAGCGCACCGTCTGTTAACTCATTGGACAGTGTTCAGTCAGCACTTCTATCATTGCGGCGAGATTGATTTTGCTAAGGGTCAGTAGTTTGTAGTACCACTTTTAGTTTCATCTGTGCCAGAAGTAGCTCGCAGACGTACATGACATTGGAAAACCCAATCGGAAAACCCAATAAAACGGATGAAATAAGGGAAAGTGTATGCTTTTAAGCAAGCTCATCGTCTTTGCAGTTCACGGCGATTCCGCTCGGATGGGGCACACTTTCAAGTCTAAAATGGATCTAGCTTGAAGTTATTGCTAATTAGGTGATACCATCCTTGAGCTCATCACTATAAAGGACACTATGCTTTGGAGCAATACATCTACTGCTTCCTTGAATGCAACCACCTCCGCTTGAACGACGCTACAGTGGTCTGGTAGTCTGAAACTAGAGGTGATGGAAAGCTTCTGACAGCAGACTTCTTCTTCTCAATTGGCGTAGACACCGCTTACGCGATTATAGCCGAGTTAACAACAGCGCGCCAGTCTTTTCTTCTTTTCACTACGTGGCGCCAATTGGATATTCCAAGAGTAGCCAGGTCCTTCTCCAACTGGTCCTGGTGGAGGTCTTCCTCTTCCTCTGCTCCCCCCGGCGGGTACAGCGTCGAATACTTTCAGAGCTGGAGTGCTTTCGTCGGATAACAAGACCTTGCCAGCGGGAATTATGAGTGACTTATAGAAATTGGTTTTTGTTTGTCGAGACAGGACTTTACTTCTCAATTGCCTACTCAGTCCGAAGAAGCAGCTGTTGGCAAGAGTTATCCTGCGTTGGATTTCCAGGCTGACATTGTTGGTGGTGTTTATGCTGGTTCCAAGATAGACAAAATTATCTACCACTTCAAACTTATGACGRKTGCGACGACTGTTTGTTTGATAACAGGAGATATTTCGTCTTGSCCTCGTTCACTGCCAGACCCATTTGCTTTGCTTCCTTGTCCAATCTGGAGAAAGCAGAACTAACAGCGCGGGTGTTTAGGGTGTTGTTGTTCAAAAACAAACAAGAACAATATATAGGTACTTGCTTAGAAAAAAGTAAAACTGAGTATTGAAAACTGCTTTTCACCACTTGAATAACAACAAGATAACAAATTCTTGACAGTAAAAAAATTAATTAAAGTTATATAGGTAAGCACTTTACTGCTCTGAAATGCCAGTAGCCTGACATCACACTCAGTACACCAGCGCACAACACTTCAGCATGTCATTTAACTCACTGATAAGCCCAAAGAACTAACCTATCCCGGCTATTTGACTGATCCCACCATCCACACATTGCACGTACGGGCTTATGAAACGACGAATATGTCGTAAAGTAATCCATCAATTGCCGGCAACACAAATCATAACGCTGACAGGTGCGCTAATATGGGAAATAGTTTCACATCCAAGTACTAATGGTTAGCTAAAATACCTATAAAAGGTGGGAATGTCCATAGGAAGTAGGCTATAAAAGCAAATACTTGCGTCATTAACAACAACAATAAATTGTATATGACACAACTCAGCTGATAAGCAGGGAAATGTCAAACCGACTGTGTTCTAATTGAAAAGCCGAAGAAACACACACGTACTCACATAAACATGTGTGTATATTTTACATACTCTACCGATCAGCGGGCCTCTCCAACTTTTTTCAACGCCGATTAAACCGCAAGAAAGTCAATACAACAGGCGTGTAGCAATGATTTTCGAAAGAAAGGAGAATAGAAAAGCGAAAAAGAGAGAAAGATAATAAGCAGTTTGATAAAAGAGACACACACTACTGATAACGAGTTGTTGTTGTTTTTCCATACTTAGTTGCATATGACATTATTCTTATTGTAGTTTTGTTAAGCGCGCAAACGCCGCGCATACCCCGCTTATCGACCACAAGGCAAAAACAAAAAACCATAACGAAAATATGCGTGCGCCCAGGCGCTATGGGTAAACAGTACACCGCTGATTGAGAGATTATCGTCATGCGCATGCAAACGCTCTCACTAGGTGCTCAAACATGCTGCTCAGCACAACCTCTCACAAAATGCTTGTGATTTCGCTCTTTTGTAGACTTTCATAACCACTTCAAATGCTCTTCGCGCTCTCATGCGCTCCAACTCGTCACAGCGGCTTAAAGTCGCTCACGCTCTCCGCGCAGTTAATTTATTTTCAATTCTACGTCTATTCAATTGTGGCAAAATACACTTGTTGGTCGTTAGCTGACTGGTTGATGTCAGTAACGAAACGACCGTTAAAGCTTAAACAACTTGAGGAAATGAGGAAACGGATAAACGGTAGATTTACTTTTTAATACTCGTACACAGTTCGTATGTGTGTGTTATAACGGAGATCGCCGGTAGTGCGCTCGATCGATAATGTTCGCAACGTGTTGCCCGCAGTAGTAGTAGTGTTCGCTTGTGCGCGTGTGTGTTTGTGATAGTGTGCAAATGTGTTTACCTTTTTGCGAAATAAATTTTTTGTTGAAATGGAAGAGTTGAAGAAATTAAATACCTACTTTTCTGTGTAAAAAAAAAAACAAATATTTGTGGAAGTGAATTAAACATATAATAGTTTAAGGTAATCACGTGTTTAAAGAGTGTGTTTTTTTTTTGGTAAAATATGGATGATGCAGATTTAACTCGATTTATTTTTTGTAAAAGTCGCTTAGTTTATAAGTAACACTAAAAGTATTTTTGACAGAATCGGTGAAAGGTCAGTGATCTATAAATTGATATAATTAAAAAAAAAAAAACAGTAAAATACTTTTCGCGTATAAGGCAGTGATTTCAGCAAAATTTTACTGTTTATACTACTGTGTTAACTATGAAGTTTTGTTTATTTAAATAAATTAAAAACCAAAATCGGTGATCTATACCTAAATAAAGATAAGTGATCTATTAATTGAAGTATTATCAATAGATACACCAATTAAATTACTCGTCTCCTATAAGTCAGTGACTGAAACCCCTTTTGCTGCATTTACTATCGCGTCATCTATGCAGTTTTGTAAATTTAAATGATTTAGAAAGCAAGATCGGTGATCTACTTCTTATAAAAATATTGTAAGGGTTTTTTGCTTTCTAAACTTGTAAAAAATATTCAGTGATGTAGAAATTAAAAAATTTGAAGCCTATGCCTTTGCACTTCTAAGACGTGATCACTGATCTTCAAGAAAAAAGATCCACAACTACTTATAGAAATATTAGCAGTGTGATTAGCTTTCTAAACTTGTAAAAATATGCAGTGAAGTAAATTGGCATACGAAATTTTCATTTTGAAGCACTATACCGTGCTATTTCTAACATAGGATCACTGATCTCCAAGAATAAAATTCGTTTTAAGTGAAATGATATGATAAACGCTTATTCAGACCTTTAAGAAGCCATGAATATAAAGTTTGCTCTCATAAAATGTCAACAGTTATTTAAGTGTTTTCAAAGCAATGAACAGCTGATAACCGTATTATAAGAGATCACTGATATCCTATTATTTCATGTGCTTAAATATTAATTTTTAATGTGAAGAAAGGAAAAAATTTAATGCGATTCCTGATCTGAGTTGTCGAAATGTTGTAAAAATGTATAGTATATATTTTATATATAATAACAGTTAATCCAAGAAAAATATATAAAAAATGTTAGAGCAGAGAATTTGTCTAGGTGTTTTGTTGTTGTAATTTTGTGCTATTAAAATATTATATTTAGTAATGAAAGTTTTATTTTTAATTGCTTTATTCTTAAATTACGGGTTCGTTTTCGAATACCAAACTCTTTAAAACTATTTAGGTTAGGTTAATCTGATAGACTATTAAGCCACGCCAGTTTGGTCCTTTGTGTTACCAGATGGAGTTGAGTGCCTAGATCCAAAAGAAGTGTTCATGCTTTAAGATGCCTGCGCTTCCCTCGAATTTCGATAGAATCTGCGGGCTAACTATCGACGCCTCCAAGTGCTCCATTGTGACACATTGTCCACAGTGACCAGTTAGTATTACCATCATGTCTCTTCTATCGAGTGTCAATAGGAATTTTGTGTACTTCCGATCTACCGTTTTGCACGTGAATTTGTAATGTATGGGTTTCCCAATGTTGATTACGTTTTGGGATGTTAGCCGTACGCCATTCTTGGCAATCTCGATCACTATTTCATTGCCCTCCATGCTTCTATGGCCTAACAGCCAGTAGATGTGAAGTTGCTTGCTTCTGGCAATAGTTTCCACTGCTTCCCTGCTTCTCAAGACACTTCTGGCCGATATGCGGTACATACTGCATACATATGTATACAACCGCGTAACAAACAGGCTATTCATTCATGATTGGTATAAATATCGAGTTCATTAAATTAACGATTTTACTCTTAAAATCTCAAATATTGAAACCGTTAAAGACTGACCTGGCGTCTTATCTAGAAACGTAAATAGCTTAGAATAGATAAAAATTGAATTGAAAGCTTAGTCTAATATATTTAGTTATAATTCAAAACTATTAAAAATTAAACTTCAATAAACTAAAATATATTTCTAAAAAATCATCAGAAAATAATTATTTAGTTTTTTATAAAAATCTCTCTCGAGCAATATAATAAGTCTTAATTTTTCACAAATAAAGTAAGAGTAATTAATTTATGAGTTCGAAAATAGTAGTTCCTTTTTTTCTATTAACGTGAGAATCTCTGAAGACCAGCCACCTAACCTAACCCAATACATTTCAAAAAATTTCTTAAATGTTCACTTAGATTACTCATAATATTTGTCGTTTAAGCTACCCGAAAATTAATTGTAAGTCCTTTCATTGCTAAAGAGCTCAACTGATATTACTGATCATTGAATTCTGAGGTTCGTTTGTACAAAGATCAGTCAGTTCCATTATACTGGATAATAAAATTTAATAAACTATTCGAGTGTCCAAGTTTATTTGATGAAGTGAAATATGCAGCACAGGGCTTCCAGCTTTAAGATATCATGAACTTAGCCTTTAATTCTGAAGATCGCCTACTGAAAACCTAGACGAGGTTAGGTTAGATTATGACGTCGATCCTAACAGGGATCTTACTTAGACAACTTAGAGCCGTTGTGTTATCTAAAACTCCTTTATAATAAATCATAAGACAATAATACAATATAACAAACAATAATACCATAACAAATCGACAAAGCGCTTTTAGCCTATCACAAATTTTTATAGACGACTAATATTAGTTTCTGCTAAGTCTTCTGCTTCGCCAGGAAACCTCAATTAAAACAATGACCAGTTACTTAGTACTATTAACTGTCTGTCTAATAATCTGCTGGCCTCTATAAACATGTGCCCTTTTCGAATTGAAACAATAGTTATCATAAACACTGTAGCTTAATTAGTGTTTTAAAAGGAACACAACATTTGCTGATCCTCTTAAGGATACTTCTGTGGTACTTTGAGTTTTGTGTTTAGTTAGACATATCCAATTAGGTCGAAGCGAATCTAATCAAAATAGATACTGTTTTCATGCCTAGACGCCAGATTATGTGCTAAACCTCAGCTGATCCTCACTGATCTGCAAAACTCTCGCAGTTTGTGGTATGCTATACTATAGTTCTTAACAGACCATGTACACTCGAGTACATTGAGAAAGTTACTGTATTGCAAATATAAATATTCTGCATTTTTTTTTTTTTCAAATTCAATTATGCTTGGCGCCCATGCTTATCAGACTCACTTCAATGATCAGTGATCAGTTATACTTTTTAATTTAAATTTTTTAGTAATTTTCCATTACGAAGTTAAATTTTGTATATAATTTGGTTAACTTATATGATATTTATGTAGCATGCTGTGCAAAAATAGAATGTTTGCTATCTGTTTGAATCTTTGGAAATGAACGGCGCCGTCTATGTATATCTCTTATTTGCAATAGCACTCAAGTAGTTATCTCATTAGCGGCATTTTATTTGCGCTATCTGTTTGTGTTATCACTTTTGCGCTTACTAAGTACGTTTCGTGCCGCTTCTTTGGAGTGTGTGTTTAAAAGCAATTTGCAATTTTTTTGTATAAAAAAATTAATAATGATTCTATAAAAAAAATAATAATTCTAAATAAACATCACGGATCCATGCGCTGTAGTCGGAAGTGATTTATTGTATGCTTAAGTGGCGAATCGTGTGGCGCTTCAACACCTTTGAACTCTAGCTGTAATGAGTTTTAAATTGCCGCATAAATAATTAAGAAAACGCTAATTGTTGCTGTCGACATATTTTTGCGATTAATCGACATTTATTGGTGTGTGAAGCGATGCAAACCGACTTACATGTCATTCGAGCTTTTGATTAAAATTTCAGTATTTGCTTACTCTACGACAATATTTTTTGCTTTTGTTTATTTTCGATGAACACACGCACTTTGCACTTGCCGCATTGACTGACTGATCGCATATTAAGTAGAAGTAACGCGATCGCCCACAGTGCACAGTGCACTGCAGTGGCGGGGAGGGTTATCATCATTACTAAATATCCATATGTATGTATGTGTGTAACCAAGCATACATGCGAGCCGCAGACTAATTTCAAGCTGAATTGGCAATAAAGCCAATATAAAGGAATTGTGCGATCAGTGATTGTACTCTGATACTTCTCTCACTTCAATTCGCTGCAGACACTTTGCTGTAGCTGTGTAATGATTCTCGGAAGCGCCTCTTGTTTGTATTTATATATTTAATACCCTCTACTACAGTCCAAACAAACTACTAGCAGTAATGATCGCCACTGATCATAATGATTACTGCTGAACGTTGGAATACAGTCAACGTGTTTCTTAAGTTTTGTTTGCTTTGCCTTCATATGATAGATATTTGTACAAGAAGGCAAAACCTTTCTTCAAAGTAAAATGCTACAATAAATTCACTTCAGTTCGGTTTTAATGACAGCGCAGGAAAAAGATCAAGAGTTTACTCCGCGGCGTTTCAAGAGCGCTGGATGCTAAATCATATCAAAACAAAAAGTCAAAGAAGAGCGGCGCAAAAGAGGAAAATGAGTTAAGTAAAAATCATTGGCAGCGTTAGCAGCGCCAGACAAAGCGACACGATCATTACAAGATCACTGATCACCGATCAGCGTTGGCGTACCAGGCTCGTTGGCAGTTAAGGAAAAGAAATAAGTGAAGCTGCGGCGCTGCGGGTAGCGATAGAATGACGTTCGCTCGCGCATTTCGTAGTTAAGTTGTCTTGCTTGCCTGCGGCGGCTTCGTTGATGGCGGTGGCGGTCTTCTACCACTGTTTGTTGTCCCCAGAGACAGTGGCAGTAAGAGACTGTTGCATTTTTCCCGTCCTATATGTTTACCATGCGCTGCCAACCGCGCCAACTTAACCACTCTTGTGGCTCAGCAATGCACGATCATTAAAGGTATTTTTCGTGGGTAACAACGAGGCACTTTTTTGTGAGTTCCCAGCGATTAGGCATACACACACATCGACTGCGCGTATAAGTAGTTTGTCAGCTAGCCGGTCAGTTAGTCAGCTACTTGATCATTTTGTTAGTCAGTATGCGCCGGTAATGACCAAGTTCGTTTCCGTTGCTGACAGACAGACAGGCGGAGGCAAGAAGACTAGCATACACATACATATGTACATATATTCATCGTGAGTCAAAAGCTTCTGCCGCCTTAACTGATCCTCCTTCTTATTGCAAGCGCTACTGCGCTTCTGGTCAGCGTTGGCAGCAAATACCATCATGTTGCGTTGCGCCATCCCTCGTCGCTTGTTTGCGTTCGTTTTTCGCACGTTTAAAGCAATTAGTACTAAAAATAAATGCGATTGCTGTGAGTAAGTACTTGCCGTGGTAATGCGCTTGTTTGTGCAAAAAAGGTAGAAGGGAGCGTGAAAAGTGAAGTTCATGATCACTTAAAAAGCGCTTTAGCGAAGATCGGCTATACTTGTATAAAGAGTTGCAGCTGCTTTGCAAGTATTTTACTTTTATTTCATTAAGTCAACTGCAAAAAGCAAAGCGACATTGTGATAAGGCAGTTATATATACAAATAAATGGAAATGAATTACAATAATTGCGTATAACATCTAATCCAACAAACGATTTACGGTATTAAAGAAAAACAACAGCAATAAGTTTAAGAAGGTATATGTATATACATTATTATTTTCGGCAACTATAGCAAGTATGGTTACAAAATTACAACAACAACAATAACAAGATATTTATAAATTTAAATTTTCTTATTAATTTTGAACAAGTTAATTTGAATAATTTAATTAAATAATGTTGATTAAAAAAGTTAAAAAATAATTTTTTCTGAAGGACATGACAAATAAACAAAATGCTTTTAGCTGTTTTTTTTAATTTTCCAAAGTAAAGCTTATTAAAAATAATTATTGTTTTTTAACATACATTTTCAAAACAAAAATTTTAATAATA
>NW_017537656.1:1106132-1114619 GCF_001853355.1 Bactrocera latifrons | reverse complement strand
AGAATATAATATATTATTGTAAAAAGAATTACAACAACCAGAATTTTAAAATTGCAAAATTGCGAAAAAATAGTTGTAGAGAGAGTTGCAATAAAAAAATTGCAATTTCAAAAATTTTATTACAACAACAACAACAAAAATTATAYAGTTTCACCAATTAAAGTTCGAAAAAATCAGCATAAAAAATTAAAATAAAAAATGAAAAATACAACAACAAAATTCAATATAAAAATGAGAAAGATGCCGCAATAAAAGTTCTGAAAAGTTCAATATATGAAATTACAACAAAAAATTAAAAATACAACAACAACAAAATTAAAAAAAATCCACAATAAAAGTTCTGAAAAAATTCAGCAACAACAAAATCAACACGGCAGCTGTATTTTCGCATTAACTTCATCTCAAACAAAGGCAGATTGCGTAAAAATATAACCTTTTAATCAAAAAAAAAGTCGCACATAACGCGAAAAAGTGTAAAATATTCATTGTGTTGTCTTTCGGCTGCCTGTCATCAGCAACAACATACGCACGCAGCAAAAGAATGAAACTGTTGCTGGCATTTTGATGCGCCAAAGCAGCAGCCAAGTGGGCAAGAGAAGTGTTTAAAAGCGTTTTGCCGACAATGCAAGCAGCGAGTGCATCAAAAAGCACTATAAAATTGCAATAACAACAAAATTTAAAAAAATTTACACAACCAAAAGGAAATTTTAACAAATACATGTGTATAAAGCAATCTCTCAGCATCATCAAGTTGCGCAGCATCATTACTTTTGATGTGCAAGCAGCATAAGTGAGCGCGCTCAGTAGCACACAAACATCCATACGTACATACACATGTATATGGAAGGGCCAGGCGCGGAAGGCAAGGAATATGTCAACAACGAAGGATAAAATAAATTTTCAAAATACCTGGAGCTGCAACAAAACGACTGGTCGCCGTTCTGGAAGTGGGTATAATAGCTGCAGTTTCTTAGGTAAAATTCACACACACATAAATACATACATACAAACATACAGGCTTTCAAAGCAATGCCATCATACACCTTAATACATATACTACTTACAGCCAGCGCTTAAATGCTGTTTTTATTGTTGTTAATTTTTTTTTTCATTTCTTTTCTGCAATTTTTGTCGTTGTTGCATTTTTCATGCAATTCTTCGGGTCATTTGAGTGGTAATTCACTGCAGCGGCAGTACTCTTACCAACCATCTACTTCCACGAAAGATTTCGCTGCATAAACTTTGAGTCTCTGCGTTTGTGAGACGAAAATGGGAGTGACTAAGGGCTTTGGATTGCGTTGGCTAGCCCACATGCAACAACACACACACGCACACACATATCTTCCTTCCTTTTAAGCATTTAAAGAGTCCTCCACAGTTCTAACCAGACAATTCGTGCTTTTTTATAGCCAAGTTAATTTAAATGCAAGTTTTTTCTTAATCGTGCTCTCCAATGTTGCACAGCATACCCAAGCTGGTGGGGCTAGCGTTGGACGTGCGATTTTTAAGGGCAATGACGCAGCAACGTCGACACGCCCGAAAGACATTTTTCACATACCAAATTAGCGTTGTTAATTTTATCGACTCTTTTCGCGTCATTCTACCTACATTCAGCCATATATAGTATATATATACAAACGTTCCATGGTAACATGAATACATGCACTAAATTGCATACAAAGTTGTTTTACCTTTCTGTCACTTTTGTTGACATAATGAACTTGTGTTGAAGGTTTGAGAAGTTAATTTAGAGTTTAAACGTTAGATATACCGGATTTAATGCAATTCACTGTGCGGGAACTCAAATCAGCGCTTCTGAGAATTGCTGAATTTTCTATAAGGGTATAAAGCGATATTCTTGAACTGGACTGTATACATTTACTAACTTTAATTGAATTCTTTTGGTATTCAGCGCATTGAAGTAGTGCTGAATAGTCACAAAATGTAAGTTTGATGTATTATTTTAGCTCTATTGAAGAAAATATGCTCACTGATGTCATATTTTGTGTTTAAGTTAAATTCAGCGCATGTAAATTATGCTGAATTGTCTTAAAACTATTGCACTATTGGAGCTCCATCGTTGGCAAACACTTATTTTGATTAAATATTTTGTGCTTTAGTTCAATTCATCGCACATAGAATGAATTCAGCGCATGTAAATTATGCTTAATTGTCTTAAAAAGTAAAAAATATTGTATTATTCGAGCTTCACTGTTGATTAAAAGGTTTTATGTAAATGGTATTTTTTAAATTCACTTCATCCACAAAGAATGAATTCAGCGCTTGTAAATTATGCTTAATTGTCTAAAAAAAAAGCGCATGCGAAACGAGCTGAATTGCATATAACTTTAAAGTTTTCTTTTCAGTAATAAGTTTTATATATGCTGATGACATACAATTAAACGAATTTTAAATGCAATATATTCAAAATGGGTTGAATTCAAGCGTAAAGTATGCTGGAAAATATAAAACTAGTAGCTTATTTTAGAACTGTATAGTAAACTTTTTTTTATTTATCTCAAAGTATTATCAGCGCTTAAAAGTATAGCTGAATTGTGTTTTTATTAAAAGAAAAAAATTTTTATTTACTTCAAACCATTATTCAGCGCATGAAAGTATAGCTAAATTGTTTGTTTGTTTTTCTTAATAGATCTAAGTTCTTTTGATGCTCACAAATTGCATCGAATTCAAATTCGATGTAGCTTTTACTTACAATTCAGCGCACTGGAAAAAAATAAAGCTGTTTTTGAAATAATATCTTGATGTTGACAAAGATTTTTTAAAGCTATTTGTTAATTATTTCTATTCAGCTGTTTTTTTTACAATTCAGCGTAATTTAAATCAATTCAGCGCACGTTTTGAGATTTTTATAATTGTATTAACCGTCTTGCAATAGTTGTTTCAAACTCCAGTTTTAATTCAGCGCAATATTTTATTATATATTCTGCTACTTTAAGCGTAAAATGCTGCCACAATGCCTTTATGATACTAAGTTCACAAATATCTTATATTATCTTACATACATATTTACATTTAATACATGCATATATATGTATGGGGATGTGCTGCAGTAATAAATTCAGCACAGTTTAACTGAGCTCAACACAATTCAGAGCAGCTTTAATAAATTTCGCAATGCATCATATACGCGCACAAAAGCGCTTCAACATATTTCTACGAAATCCATTGAAATAATGCTTCAGCTTCCATTATATTGAGACCACTTCAACTGCCGAAAATGCAAACGAAAATTATACCAAAATTAGACGCGCTGAAAAGCAGGAGCAGCGAGAGTAAATAAAAATAAAATGAAGCAGGAATAAAATATTCGCCAAACTCACGTTGTCATCCCAAGGCTATCAAATGCAAATATCTTCTCTTTTTCCTTTTTTATAACCAACAACAGCAACAACGTAAAAAAATTTGAGATAAAAATGTATTGGCTGGCCGAGCAGACAAACTACAAGCGCAGATCATTGTCTGCACAAGACGAAGAATTTACCAACAAAAAGAACAGCTAGCGCTGAAAGAAAATACAATACAATAACAATGGTGTATGCTTGTTGCACACGACATATTACCGTTGTTGTTGCAATTGGCGCTACTTTTTTTTTACTTTTTATTATTGCTTACTGTGCCATCTTCGTTCATCGATTTCATTAAAGAAGCCTTCTGATGTGCTAAATCGAGTGGATAAAATTTATTTTGGGAAAAAGTTGCTGAAACTCAAACAAGTGGGGCGGAAAATGGCTGTCGTTGAAAGACTTACAATATGTCAGAGAAGTAAAGTGTGTGAATAAGGTTTGATTTAATTTTTACAGAATTGAATTATAATAACATATTATATATTAGCTAGGTAGTGAAAATACTTAGCGTAATTGAGATAACATGCGCTGAATGAGATCGAGAGAAAGAAAAACGCTTTAAAATTGATAGCAGATAAATTCTTTATAGCTAATGGATGGTTTAAATTTTTGCTGAATAGCACTTAAGTGGCAAATTCAAATATACTAAATATACTAATTCATAAAATATTTTCTAAATAATTTTGGAGTTTTATAAAATAAGTATTTTAATTTTTGAATACTTGATAAAATTGTACGACAATCAAACTTATATAAGGAAAGTGTGTGCTGCAATTTTAAGAAATAAGAATGCTTGTAATAAAAATACTTGGCTGAATTAGGAAAACTTCCGCTGAAGTGATCTAAAGAAAGAAAAATTGAGAGAAGGAAGTCCTACATACCTAATTATTGGTTGCCATATCTGCTGAATAGCACTTCGTTGGCAAACTCAAATAAAAAATTACTTTATTATTTTTTTTTTTTGTATATTATTTTGTATAGGGGTTATAATTTGTGATGCTTACAATCATTGATGAATTATGAAACAGTTGATGCAAATATATATTTAATTTGCAAGCTAAATTGCATTTAAAAGAGCTGAATTGCTTCTAAATCCATTAAATTATATTTAATAATATGAAGGCAACATGAATTACAATTTTAATAAACAAATATGCAAAAAAAAAAAATCATGAGGGATTAAAACAGTAAATTGTATTATTAAAAAAAACGTTAACGGCCTAAAGTCCCGTGGGACACAATCTATAAACATTTGACGCCACAATAACGAGCAGTAATAAATTTGTTTATGTGTTATTTAAAAGAGCTGAATAGTAAAATGATATAAGATGGCGCTGAATTTAAAACGTGAGCTATGATTATTACAAACAGAGTTTTGATAATTATTTCTTCGTCATTAAATATGCTGAATTAATTTTAAATGCGCTGAATAGTTACTGAAAGATGTAATATGATGTAAACGTGAGAAAACAACACTTTTCTAAGCTGAATATATAGCTGAATTGCTTTGAATAACGTTTTTATGTGTCTTTTGAGTTGAAACCAACACTTTTCTGTGCTGAATTTTTTAGAATTGTATTTCCGTGTGTCTTTTCACTTGAGTTAATATAATTTAAACGCTTTGCCCTCAAATTAATTGTATTATCTGTGCTGAATGTACCGCTGAATTACTTACAACTACATTTTTAAGTGCTTTTCACTTGTATTTACAGTTCTTATTACTAATTTTTATTTGCTATGCTACTAAACGCTTAAAATGTCGATCATTTATGACGTTGCGAAGTTAACGCCTCGCAAATTTCGCGCATCATTGATATTTGTAAAATTTACGCATGCGCAAACATAACACTACGCTATGTAAGCATGCATTGAAATAGTGGGGGATGATGCAACAGCTAAATATTGACTAATTGCAAATTAGCATAGCATATTGGGTACTTCGTCCACGCAACGGGCAAAGCTGCCTGCCACAAATCTCGCAAGCACTCAAAAGCGCGGTAAGGGTAGGGGAGTTTACCTGTTTGCAAGTTAGGCCCGCACGCACAAAGTGGGATGCACGATTGCTGTTGCGCTATCAACTAACTGCAGGCTAACAGCTGCGTGCTTTGCGATCATATGTGCGCATGCGCGTGCGTATGTATAAATATGTGTGATTGCGCATTGCAGTTGAATGCAGATATGAGTTGAGTGTTTTATGGATGCGTTTTAAGCTTAATTACACTTTTGCAATATACAACGGGCATTCATATGAATGAGCAGAGACACAACAGCAACAACGGCAGGCTAATAAGCAGTCATTCAGCGCTTTCTCATTGCTCTTTGCAATTTGTTGTATGCAGCTGCCTATGCATTGCATTTGCGCGCCGGAAGGTGGGAGTTGCAACGTTGCACATTAACTCGTTTTTTTTCTTGATGCTGCCACATCTTACAAAAATTCGCAGCGGCAACATAATCGCACTGACATTTAAATAAATTGCCAATACTCAAGCCAACGAATGGTGTTCGACTGACTGCTGACAAGACAACTTGCTGTTTTCAGCTTGCTGTGTCAATTTTCATGTTACTACATGCAACATGGCAAGGCGCAACAGTGGCGTCAAGAAGCTTGTTGTCAGCAACATGTTGACAAACTGTTTTTCACATCAATGTACACGCTTAAATATAGTACATATATTTTTACCATAGATATACTATGCTCTCACGTCAGTAATAAAAATTGATACTTGCAACATACATATTGCCGTTTTGTTTTGCCTTATTGATCGAGAGAAATGCTCTACAAGGCTGTATGGTATGACAGCAATGCAATTATGTAGTGTAATTTTCTCATTAGCTTTGTGTTTAACAGGAATTAGGACATTTTTTAAATTGCTACGGCGCGTGATAATTGAACTTTTACATACAAGCTATACTTTTGATTTTTTTATATGGTTTCAAACTGTTTGTAATAATATATTTGTGGAATTAATAATGTCAATTTGACACTTTTTAGTTTTGCTGAATTTCAGATGAATACTCAAAAAGCGCTGAATATGGAGAAATTATTCATGCTATACTGCTGAATAAAAAATTATGCCTTATAAAACTGAATCTGTCGGTACTATCACTTATTGACCAAAGAAAGTGTTCTATATGGCACATGTTATAATTACTTAAATAGAAATTAGTTTCAGCGCTGATTTTGCTGAATAAATAGAAAAAGCGCTGAATAAACCCAAATTATATATTTAGTGGCTTTTCTATACCAGCGAAATGAAAAATGAAATATAACTGTAGTGTGCAGTATACTCTGACTTACTGTCATTTATTATAGTTATTTTAATAAAAAATAAATTTATAAAGCTAGTGTATATTGTATTAGCTTTGAGTGTGCTGATTTCAGCTGAATGTTTATTAATGCGTAGAAAAAACTAAAATGTACATTTTAAGGCTTTCGTAGACTAGCTGAATAAATAAAAATATGACTATCACTTTAAAGGTATATACAAAATTTACGCAAATTATACGAATTTAGTTTATTCAACAATACAGCATAGTTCAAACTTGCACTGAATTAAGCTAAAGTTTTAATTTCTTTGTAAGCATTAGCTGAATTCCGTATTTAACTACACATACTTCTTACTGAATTCCGTATGATAATTAAAATATAATCATAATTTTGATAATATATTATAACAAACTTACGCAATTTATATGAATTCAACTTATTCAGCAAAACAATATTGTATGTATGTAATTTTAACTTTTGCAGAATTAGGCTAAATAATTTAAATATTAAAGAAATTGTCAAAGACCGAATTACGAACTTTGAAGTTGCAATATGAAGCTATTTTAGGAACAAAATTTAAAAATTTATGACACTTAATATTTTTAATTTCATAAAGATTATCAGTTAAAGAGCACCACAATAGGATTTTTAAAATCACAGTCACTTTTAGCGGTATGAGTTCGAATAAAATTAGTGCTGAATGTATATTTCAAGCGCTGAATATAACTTAAATGCTTTTTTTGACGTCGAAAATGAATAAACATTAAAATATTAGATTTTCTGTTAATTAAAAGCAGTGCTTACACACTATTGTATTTCTTTCTTTAAAAAACTTTGCATTGTTTGTATATTTCCATTCTCATCATAACACCACATTAAATTCAAACTTCCGTACAGCTCGTGTACCAGCCCGTTGAAGTGGCTAAAAATAGCATTTTGCAAACGTACGGCGGCGGATTGAAATGGTGAAATTTTATATTGAAAATCACAATTTAAATACGCCAAAAACAAAATTCAGCAAATATCCAATGAAAACAAACGTCGAAAAAGTAACAACACAACGACAATGAACGTCAGCCAGCAGGTATTCGAATGGCTGTTTGCATTCAACTGCTCTTATATGTATGTATGTATTTTCAAAAACTAATCTACACACATAACATGTATGTACTTATGTACATACATATGTAGGTGTAGCTATGTTTGTATGCGTTATGCACTGAAGTTCATTTATTCTTCGTATTAAGTTTGGCTTCGCCGCTTAAGCCTTTTATCATCGATGCGTACAATTCGTCGTACCAAACAGTCTGGCTGTGCGGAGAAATCCAAAATTGAACGGCAAAAAAATTATAACAAAAAAAAAAAAGAAAAAACAATTTTGTTTAATATGATTTTCATTGTATCTGCTACATTAGCTGATTTATGTTTAAATATTCATATGTGTGCGCTAGTGTATGTGCGAGCGAAATACTTTTTTTGCAGGACTATCTTCTTCTTTGTATGCCTTGTGCATCTTTGATGGCAGAAAGTTTTATTAATTTTCTTTGTGTTGTCTGGACACAGCAGGATCCCTTTGAGTCATGATTAATGAGGTTGCTTGTTCCATCCCGAAAAAAGTTGCTCTACAGCAGCTGTTTTTGGGATATTTGCATATTTATGGGTTTATTTATAATCTCGCTGTATATGCATATACTATATATATGTATTATGTATGTAAGTGAAAGAACATTTTTCGAGGCGAGTGTAAAACCGATCACTACTTAACTAGCAGTTTTTTGTCGTATATTTAAAAACTTTTTGGTCTTTCTTTTTTCACATTCATCTTTCTTTTAATTGAAACTATTTACAAAAATT
>NW_017537656.1:1095516-1105892 GCF_001853355.1 Bactrocera latifrons | reverse complement strand
GTGCGCTGTTGTTGTTGTTAACAACATTTTCCAGCGTTACGCAAACGTACCAGTCAGGCAGCGACGGCTACAAGTGTTGCCAGAACAATGAAGTCAACAGTTACAAAAAAAAAAAAAAATAATAATAATAATAAACCCAAGAAAATGACCGGTGTATGAGGTCTGTCTCTTATACACATCTATTAATTTTTTGTTTAATTTATTATTGTTCTATTTCAATTACAAATTTAATTACTATAAAATTATAAAAAAATTGTTAGAAATGTTTTGAAAAATATCGAGCAATCATTTGAAACTCGACCATTGTTATATGAAATAGCATATGTATATGTATGGTTGTATGAGAGGGCCATATTTCCTCATGTAAGTCGCGCATGCGGTGAAAGGGGTATTCACCTGGCAACCATATGCATTTGAGCTTTTATGCTGCACCAACGGTGGTAGCACAAACATATACATATGTATACCTATACCTACTATATACTTATCTACATAAATTATTTGTAGGAAGAAGGCCTACCTCTATTCTTTTTATTGTTTTTTTCGCACCTCATAAAATTCTACATTTCGCTTGTGTAATTAAGTTTGGTTTCGAAATTTTTTCCTTTATTTACCTTACAAATTGGCATGCATACAAATGTGTATATTAGGGTGGCAAAAAAATCGAATGTTTCTTTTTTCGTTTTATTTTAACGGGAAGATCCTTCAACCAACGGTTTGGTATATTTTATGTAACAGAAAAAATTGTATCTAGCTTCTAACAATTTGTCGGATTCAAACGAAAAAAAAAAAAATTTGTCTTTTATTGAGCCACCCTAGTGTATCTTGAGTCTGTTTGCACCGACCACGAGTAGTTTTGCAATTTGGCTGCATTCTGCCGAATTCACAATAATCTTAAGTAGTTGCCAGCAACGACTTTTTTATTGCTTTTTATTGCAAAAAGCGGTTGTTTGTGTTTGGCTTTTATTGGCGATGGCAAATGGTGAAGACGAGCATTTGAGCAGCCAATTTTGTAGTAACAGCGTTTTATGTTACAGCCGGTCAAAGCAAATGGCAATATATGTATATATAATATATATTTACGTTAATCTAAATATGTTTGTACGCGATGATGCATGCTTCTATCATACACATACATATGTATGAGTATATTTGAGCCTGGTAATAATTTATATTTTGGCATGTTGTGGAATCGTGCTCAAGGCGGAGTGCAATGCTACGTAAATTATGTTGTATGGACTTACATGCCTACAAATATACACAAAAATTGTAGTAATGTGAAATCATATCGACCTGTGGAATTCGCCACATTCATATTTGTGAAAAAAATTCGAAGAAGCAATAAAAAAATATGCTTCATAACCACAAGAATTGCATTTTTGGTGGTCAGTCAAGCGAAGCCCGCAAACTCCTTCTTAGGCTCTTTATGAGCTCAGGTCAAATTAAGTAGTGCTTGCTAGCGCAAAATTCTCAATCAGCTTTGTTTTTAGGGCGAAGAGTTTTCTAAGGACTGTAGACTGCATCTTCAGGCCTTATTTACATTTGAGTATTCAGCGCTTATTCAGCTTGAGAAAAGTATAGCTGAATAAGGAAAACTCGTCTCTAAGTAAAGCAAAAATAATCTTATTGAATCCCATAGTGGAGAGTATAAGCACTTGTCCATTTTGATTTGATTTTGCTAGTTGCCTGTTCGATACGCCCCTCTCCAAATAAAATTTCACCACTGTTCACACTCAAATCTAGCTTACTTGTTTATAGCTTGCTAATTAAAACATTGAACTACCAAAAACCCACCTCCGGCTATAATTAAACCATTCACTCATATGCCACATACCTATGTACATACATACAAACAACAATGTAGGTTCATAACATTTTGATTAAATTCATGGACTTTGCACTTGCCAAAGAAATAGTGGCAAAATCACGCCTTTCCATAGAAATTCATTGAGTAAACAATAACTGCGCCCGAATAAATAAATAAAAAAACAAATCAAAATTTATTACATATAAAAACAATAACAAATGTGCAATACACGAAAGTAATCAAAGCAGAAACATTCACACACAATTTGGTCGCAATCCGCAGCGAGCGGCGCGAAAATATTTTATTATCTCAGCGTCATGCGCGTGCGTATGAAAAGTGCGAATCTTTCTGCATATCATACCATTATTATAACTACAAAAATGTATGTGTCTATAGTGTATGTGTGTGCCAGCTATTGTAGTAATTGTTGAGGAATTCAGACACCAATTGTTGCTGATTGCTCATATCTGCGACTGGCCAAGTCATTCACAAGCAAGTGAGTTCAATTATGAATAAAACTTTGTGGCAAATACAGTTTTGAACATATTAATAGACAACGTTGCGTGTGTAAAAATGAAATAAATGACGAATGCTGACTTTTAGCTATGAAAGTAGCTATTAATATACAAAATAAAAATATTTCAGGCCAGCGAAAATGCTATTTCATAAATAAAATCGGTGCTATAAAGTGGCAACCTTTAGAAATTTTCAGAACTTTTTTCTATACAAAAATAAATAATGTTCTATAATTTCGGGATATGCAATTTAGATTCGCTCTCAAAACTTTGCTGCTTAACTCGGAGATTTCTTTTTATAAAAGAATGTTTGAATGATAAAAAAATTAAATTTCTTTGTACAAAAACTTTATTTATTTTATCAAGTACATGCAAAAATAAAATAAATAAAAAATGCATGATTTCGATATTTCGATAAATCGATTTTTATATTTCCGATATTTTTCTCGCAATTTTCAAACATCTGTTTTAACATTTCAAAAAATTGTGGTCAATATATCACCACATTTTTAATCGATATTTGGATAACTTTTCAAAAAGCTTTTATTTCGAATAATCTATATTTTGAAAAAAAAAATCAATTTTTCTATTAATAAATTTTTTTTCCAAATTTGCAAMCCTCTGTTTTTACATTTCAATAAACTGGCAATAATATTGAAGATATTTCGATAAATTATATCGATATTTGTATTTACTTTTCACATAGCTTTATTTCAATTGAACGATTTTATTAGTTTTAAACTACTTTTCGATTGTCAATTTTGACAGTTCGATAAAATATTATCTATAATTTTGCGGATAAATCAATAATTTGTCATCGGTAAAGTTTGAGTTATTATTATCGATACTTGTATAACTTTTCAAACAGCTTCTATTTCGAGTGATCGATGTCGATTAATCTATTTTTATATTCCAATAAATCCATGTTAATATATCGATTTGTATATTTCGATTTTATTATTATTAAATGATTTTTTTATTATTTCAATCTATACATTTTAACATTTCGATAAAATATTATCGATTTTTTTAGATAAATCGATAATTTGTCATCGAAAATTTTTGCAGATATCCGATAAATTGTTATGAATATTTAGATATTGTTTTTAAGATATGCCGGTAAACCTTGTCAATATTTCGATAATGTTTTTAAGATATTACGATAAATTGTTATCGATGCTTCGAAAATATTTTTGTCATATTTCGATAAACACTTATTCAAAGAAAGCATATTTTTATTCTCATATTCCTATTAATATGCACAACACTGTAGTCACATACACAGACAAGTATTTTGCATGTGCGTCTAAACGTCAGTGTCTGTTGCCGCCAATTGTGAATGATTTTATAGATTGATTCGTATGTTATGCGGCTAATTTGTAACGCCATGCAATTTTGTTGCCGATGCATAAAATGAAAATAAACAGATAAATAAGAAGGCAATTTAAAAATGCAATGCTTGTGTAGATATACATATTATATGTATGTATGAACTGTGTATGTGTTTGCACTGTGTATCAAGTCAATTTCACAGTCAGTTGAGTTGACTTGCGACGTGAAGTTGAAGTTCAGCTCAGTTCAGCTTAGTTTTCGCAGCTGCTCAGCGAGTTCATTTGTATGGAAATCGCTGTGGCAGCTCTGGCAATTACAGTGCACGGGATATATGTATTTTTATAAAAATTTCTGATTTTTTTTTAGTATATTTTTCCACTTTAGCACTTGCCGCTGCTGTTGCTTATTATTGTTATTATTTTTTACGTTTTTTTTATTGCTATTATTTTCCTACAATTTTGTTGCTTTTGTTATACGCGACGTTCATAGCGCCATTTATGGCATAATTGCTGGTTGTTATGCGAAGCACTCTCACAATTTGTTGGTGTGAAAACACTTTTTCATACAAGAAAACACATTGCTGCATAACTAACTCACATTCGCACATACATATATGTTATTACTTACGTATGTGTGATTATTGATATATATGTACATATATGTATGTATATTTGTAAATGCTTAAGCATTTATGCAACAACACGCAAAGTTGGAACGTGCGAACGGCAATCTCTGAGTTCAGCAGCCAACTATACGCACACACATGCATTCTCATATATATTATACATATAGTTAGTCAGCTTTAAGGCGCTTCACAATCCCAATATCTCATTACGTTGCCTTTGGGCTTGCTGTGAAAGTCTCTGCGCGAGAATGACACTGTGTAATTTGGTGCCCGAGAAGTTGGCAAGAAGACATGTTGATCGGTGCCATTGACGATTTAAGTTGATTGTCATACAAGCGCACACACACATACATATGCAATTTGTACACTCTTCTCCATAAGTCTGCATACATATTTTTTTTGTTTTTTTAAGCGCTTGCGCACGCCTTGGCGCCACTTAGTTTGCGGCATTTATGATGTTGATAGCACCACTTTATGTTTTTTTTTTGTTTTTTACAATCGCTGCAATGCATCTTCAATGGATGTGGCACTCTTCTTCTTAGCATGGTTTATATAAGGTGAGTTTTTTGAAATTTAAATTAAAGAAATATATATATATATGTTTTCACTAGACACCCACACAATGTTCTCGTACTTTAAGAAAGTCATAACAATTATTTGTCTGGAGATACCGCTGACGGCTAGTCTTTCAGCTTTTCGAAATTTTTGAGGTCGTGTTACTTGGTTTTATTGGTTATACAAAAAGCTTTTTTGTAGTTCTTACAATTACAAGTTACAAAGTTATTATTTAGGAAAGCGTTATCGGTTAAATATCCGATATATAATAAATGAGCCTCTTAAAACGGTTATAAAATAACAATTTTTTGTATTGCTTGGGTAATCATTATACTGAGCACAAAGAACAGTTCGCTTCATCCTCGAAAGCGATTACTTTATCTTTTTACATCGTTGAATATTTTTTGTCGTCTGCTATTTCCAGTTTTCTCAATTCTTATTACCGCAATCCCTATTATTCTATTATTAGTTTTAAACTTACGAAACTCAAATAATTTTTTTTTTTTCAGTGTATGGAATTCATTTTTCTTTTATTCATGTTAATGCTCATTCAATTTAATAGCTTAATTAGTTTTAAAAATAATGGAATTWAAATGCCCCCCTGCTCATTGATGCATTTGCGGCATCTTACCAAAAAGTTGTTCATTACTGCTTGGAGAGTTGAGACAGGAATAGCCGCAATTGTTTCTCGAATGGACTGCCTTAGTTCATTCAAATTTGTTGGTTTTGCTTTGTAGACTTCCTGCTTGCAATAACCCCACAAGAAAAAGTCAGGTGCAGTAAGGTCAGGCGACCTGTGTGGCCAACGGCATGTGGCGTTTCTGGATATCAGCTTATTGGGAAATTTTCATCGCAACTCTGTCATAACAGGTTGGGCTATGTGAAGAGCTGCACCATCTTGCTGAAACCGCACAGAGTTGAAAGAAATTAACATTCGGCGTAATTCTGGATAAAAAAAAACTCTCTCAACATGCTCAAGTAACGGTCTCCAATAACCATAACGGTGTGACCGTTTTCTTCGAAGAAGTAGGGCTCGACAATGCAGCGTGATGAAACTACCACACTGTGACACGAAGAGGATGCAATTCCGTCTCATGGAGTATCTGTGGGTTGGAAGCACTCCATATTCGACAATTTTGTTTGTTTATGTTGCCGTTTAAATCGAAATGGGCTTCGTCAGACATGAAAAGGCAGTTCAACATATTTTCCATCCTCTTCCACCATTTGAAGCATCTTCTGGCCAAGCGAATTCCAAGCGAATCGGCAAGTCTGCAGCGTTCAGTTTTTTGGCCATTTGAATTTTATATGGGAATAAGTCCAAATCTTTCTACATAATTGACTGTAAATGACTTTACAAGTCTCATTATGGTCCATCTGCTCGGAGGATTGACGCCAAACGTGCGCCTATACTCTCTTTGAACCGAAAGTTCTTGTCTCAGTGTCCCAGTTATCTATTTTTGTTAAATGTAAAAGTCAATCTGCAAAAAAAAAAAAAAAAAATTTACCAGATTCATTAAATAGAAAAAAAGTTATTTAATTATTTTTTTTTTTTTTTGGTAGCGGCTTTCATCAGCCACCCTGTATGTAGAATTTTTCCGGTTTCTTGTTTTCCAGGTAACCGGTCTTTTTGCTATTTTATTTATTAGAATTCTCTAATTTGGAAAACACTTCCGAGTAGTGAAAATACTTACAAGATGAGATTCTTAGAAGCTTTTGTGCTTGATCTGCTTTAAGTTCCGATTCTGTCATCTAAAGCACTGCAATTGGAAAACGTTTGCAAACAGCCAAATAACTTTGAAAATGAGATTTTCAAAAGCTTCTGTGCTAAAATAGCTCCGAATAATATAAATAAACATTTTTAAGTTTTCTAAAAATAAAGTTTTTAGATTCTTCGTACTACAAATATACCTTTTATATTTTTTATTTTTGAAGATATTTTCCTTAGTTCGAACAAAATCTCCAATTGTAATTAATTCGATTTTGTAATATATTTTTTTTATTTTGCCTTAAGTATCACTTTCAAAGAAATAGTAATATAAAAAATATGATTTCACCATCTAATGCCAGTAATAAAAGAAAATATATCACAATTATTTATGAAGCGTGTAAACAAACATTTAAAGTCGCTTCCGGTCGCATCGTAAACGAGAATCACTGAAAACAAAATTACGCCAAGAAACAAGCGACACATGCCACAATACTTCAACACACACGTTCTCGTATTCAATGTTCATATATCTCACTGATTACGCTACAAAGCATTAGAAAGTCACTTTATCAATATATAGAATCATAAAGCTGCTAAAAGATTCATGAATGACTCGCAGTATGATGATTGTCTGCATATCTGACGAAATGATCAATGATTTAGGGGAACGCGTAAAATAAGTAGCGTCAGGAGAGGGGAAAAAGTAGGTAATGGGAGAGATAAAGAGGAGGGAATTAGTGAGTACAGAGTGAGAAGAAAGAAAGAGAAAAAGAGTGAGATCAAGAGCTAACATGAGACGTTTAATATAGCAAGCCAGTTGGAGCTAAAAGTATTCCAAATAATATCACTCCCAAGTGAATGACACTCAGAGAACTCTTTTCACTTGTGTGAATTACTACACATGACTCCAACCTCCTTGGAATAACTTAAATCGAGAATTAGCTCCCGTTGACAATCTATTCTTAAGTTTTGTTTAGCGTCAGAAAGATTTGAGCGATCCTCAGGTATATGTGTATGCATATGTACGTACGGGTGTGGTTCTATAATGCAGAAAGAATTTCTTCTCTAAATCTGTCTGAATTTAGTTTTAGTTTTGAGATTTGATTTCGAGATGCAATTTATGTTTCAGATTGAAATCTCTGCTGCTGTCAATTAATATTTTGGTTGTCCATAGAGGTAGGTTTAGTCTTTCAGCTGAATTAACTTTGTTTCGTCATCTCTTCAGAAAGATTTGTTGCCTTGCTACTCTTATTTTTAAGCCTTAAAGCGAAATTTTTAATGGGTGTAGAGTCAAGTGCTAAAATTTTCGGTCGGAAGGTTCTTACAAATCCGCTTTTTAGTTGTTGCGTGTCTTATAAGAAAATGTTCCGAATGAACCCTATTTTAGTAAGGCAATGGACGAATGAGCTAGGGTAGTAAAAAATGGTAGCATTTTTAGTTGTTTTAGGAGCCATTCCTAGTTTAAGCATGTGATGACAGTTCTTGTGCGAATTTAGCCCTGGTCAACTCCCATTCCACGGTTCCAACGTTTTTAGTAACAAATTACTTACTCTTGCGATTTGGTTTCCATATCCTTTAGGATCAAATTACTTACTCCTCAAAGTAGCAGATTCTTTGTTTTATAATACCTGTATAAGTATCGAAATTTCAAAAATTTTATTGTATATTTTTTCGAGGTGCTTTCTTCATAAATATTTCCTGAGTTATTTATGCAATGGTTTATTGGTTTCGAAATAAAACGTGCCCCGGCGCATGCTGCTTGCTTACTTACTGTATACAACTTAAATCTAAACACATTTACGTAAATATATTAATGTGTACGTCCGAACTTATAACCGTAGCCCCTTCTCGCGTTGCCGTTACCCTCCTTCATAAACAACAAAGTCGCTCTTTATTATCAATTTTTATAACGAGAGACTCTCCGCCGCTTTGGCATCAGCTGCATTCTGCGCTCGTCTGCTCTTTTCAGTTCTTTGACACTGCGCACAGCCGAATGCATTGCTTTGTTGTGCATTTCAGCGCATTTTCCCCAATTTCCTCGACAAAATTTTTATAGTTTTTCCACTTATCGGCGTTTATGAGTTGTGAAGTGTTCTTTCACGACTTTTTTGTGTGGTTATTATTGTTAGTTTCATTGTGTGTTTATATGCTTTTCAACTGTACATTTTTGTTGTTACCTTTTTGCTTGTCGTTTGTTGTTGCTACTCGTTTTCATTTTTATCACCACAATTTTGTAGCATTTTGATTTCTTTCGTGTGCGCTGTTGTTGTTGTTAACAACATTTTCCAGCGTTACGCAAACGTACCAGTCAGGCAGCGACGGCTACAAGTGTTGCCAGAACAATGAAGTCAACAGTTACAAAAAAAAAAAAATAATAATAATAATAAAAAACCGAAGAAAATGTGCGGTGTATGAGGTGATACGAAGTGTGTGAGAGGCAGACGCCGAAAAAAATCTAGAAATGCTTGTAGCTGAATATTTACAAGTTAAAATATATGTTGCTCTGTAAGCGCATGTTTACATTTGGCTCTTAATGCCACCGCAGCTAACCTAGCCCAGTTCTTCTTGTTATTGTTCTCAAGCGCGCTACCTTTACGCACTCTCGGAATCTTTATCGTGGCCCATATAAGGTGTCTGTTAAGTGTTTTTTAACATTACACCATTCATGCTCGTACATATATACATAAATATATGAGTATGTATATAAATTTCCCCCCGATCAGCATGAGCACTCACACATTCAAAATGCATAGATACATCTTTGCTTCACAAAGTGCCATTTACGCTGCCGTTAAGTCAGCACCAGTCGGTGTTGCTATCAGTGCTGCTGTCATTGCTCCATGTTACAAAAAAGGTCACAGCAGTTGTTATTACTATTGCTATTGTTATTGTTTTTACTATTTTTGTTGTTGTTTTTCCCAATATTTTTTGTGTTTATTAACTGTCTTTATGTTGATTTTTTTACTAGCAGCCAGTAAACTCGTCGTTGTCGGTATGTTTGCTGTCGTGGCTTTCTGTAGCAAATAGTTGTTGTAATTTTTTTTTTTATCTTTTTGTTGTTGTTTTTTGTAGCAAATGTTATTGTTGTTGCTCTGTTTTTGTGATTTGGTACATCGAGATCAACAAGCATATGTCTGACCCAACCTTCAGTAAGTTCAGTTCAATAATGTCCATGTTGCAAGGTGCCCTACCTTTTTTCAGGCGACTGCTTGTGTCAATACATTTGTAGCTATCATTGAATTAATGTGGACTATACACTGTTATGTCAGCGTAAATCTTAGTTGTATATCGGTTTTGCTCATATATTGTTAGCTGCTTTAAGAGTACCCTATATATTTCATAGGTATTGAGATATAGTTGAGATACAGTTTATTAGCACTGCGAACACTGCATTCTCAGTTACTTGAGCACTTCATAGATTTCGATTAGTCGACGTTGTGAGGTTGGATATTCAGATCACGAAAGTGTTTCTTGTTATATGTCCCTCAGGAAGCAAGTTTATTGGGAGTCCTCCATTACTGTATGTATTATTTAGTTAACTTAATGATTTTGTTGATTCCGAATCTCTATGAATCTTGCAATCAAATTTAACCAAATTCTTTAGTTAAAAGCCAAGAGATTCAGATCTTAACTATACGACCTGTTTTTAAATTTCCTCGCTGAGTTTTTGATTCCCGATATCTATCACTCAAAAAAAAAATCTTTCATTTTCACAACTTGAACAGTGTTTGTTGTGAAAATGAAAGATTTTTTTAATGAGTGATAGATATCGGGAATCAAAAACTCAGCGAGGAAATTTAAAAACAGGTCGTATAGTTAAGATCTGAATCTCTT
>NW_017537656.1:1094124-1095511 GCF_001853355.1 Bactrocera latifrons | reverse complement strand
TTATTATTACATTAAATAAAATCTTTATAAGAAATTAACTGTTTCGAAAAGGAAACGAATCCACTTTGTTCGAAAATATGTTCTCTAGATCAATTTTCTATATTGTTGATTTGATTTTTGGATATCCGTTGCTTACAAAAAGTTTTGGGTAGACACATTGCTGCAGTCTTCTCATTCCATTCAATAAACAATTAATTCTGTTAGTCTTAACTAGGCAATATCTCATATTCACCTCTATCTTTGATCATGGTAACATCTTCACCAGCTTTCTTGCATAAATTTGCATTACCAGTTTCTAAAAAGGTATAGGCATACAAACGTAAAATTTCGGAAAGGTCTATACTATTTGGAAACCCCAAATTTGAAGTCTGACATGAAAATAACTCCATTGCTAGACTTCTTCTGGACTGATCTTGGATAGTTTTCTTATTGGCATTATCAAAAATTACTTGTTGTAAGTTAAGGACCCTAGACAGTAGAAACTACATATTCAGATTTCTATCAAAGTTGTCTCCACTAGTAACCCGCTGTCGTTTTTGTAGAAAAAAAAACTCGGTTTTAAGGGTCTACCAAGGTCAATTTGGATGCACCCCTAACAAATGACTACACGAACACTGATTGCAGTCCAGAAAAATCTATATATGTACGAGTATATATAAAGAAAACTCAAATTTTCTCTACTTGGTCAGAGTGTGACTGATCTTATAGCTGTATAGTATACGTCTAGGAAAATTTCGATTTCAGAATTATTGTGTAGTGGAATGGAAATCAAAGCTTAATCCTCACTAAATCTGTTTTACTCTCTTCTCATTTTCTGCCATTTCTTTGGGTAATCACCAATATGATCTAAATTTAGATAATGCTCTTAAAAGCTTTCGAAAACAGCGCAATTGAGCTTAAAGTTTTATTATTTCTAACTGTATTGTATGCATTTGCAAGTAACTTTAAATTTTATGAGGCTTGCAACGCGACCTACTAAGTTCTTTTGTATCCCACACATACATACATAGTACATACTCACTGGTTTCTGGAATGACAATAAATTTGAGCAACTTTTTAGTATATTTTCTTAAAAGAGTTTCCACTTCGAGGAAATCATTTATGCTGCCACTTTTCATTAGATTAAAGAAAGTTGATTATTTGAAGCCGTTAGCTCAATGAGAACAAAATGCAAAGATACTGAGAAAAGAAAATAATAAAATAAAATTTAGTTCGCTGTAAGAAGCTTTGGGTAAAGATTTGTTATTAAGATATTGGAAATTTTAATTGAAACTTATATGGAGAGAATGAAAGAATATCCGGTAGAATTAGGATGCCAGTGGAAAAATTATCAAGAAAGTTATCAAGAAAGATGATGATATTTCTTCACAATTTCTTTAATATCCAT
>NW_017537656.1:1080240-1093822 GCF_001853355.1 Bactrocera latifrons | reverse complement strand
CTCCAATTCCTCCTACAAAATATTTCTATAAAATTTATACATTTTTTTGTTACAAAGATCTTCTATATATATTGTCTTTAGACTCTTCTCTTCGCAGCAACAGTTCCATGAAATTTATCTTGTCTAGGTTTTATTAAAGGCCTAGGCATTTTTGTCGTTGAGGACGTCGAGTATATTTCGTTTACTCGCGTTTCAAACCGGCTGTTCTGTATTCTTTTCAGTAAAGAAAATATTTTTAAATTTAGTAATCCTAGTTTGTCGAATTTCGAAAAATTCCTTTATATTTCTTTCACATACATCTCTCAACAATTTTTTTTTTTAATTTGTGGAAGTAGAGTATATTTTGTCTGGTCGGGTTTCGAACCAACAGTTTTGTATTGATTGCTGTTAAGAAAATCTGTTAAAATTCTGTGATCTTAAATTTTGCTTTTGTCGCATTTTAAACCGTCACTCTCTACTAGTTCGTCGAAAACTAGTTCTTCTGTGTATATTAATTTCACAAAAATGCATCTCTCGAAAAATTATTTTAGTTTTAAATTTTATAGTAGTCAGGTTTCGAACCGCTATTTTTATTATGTGATTTTAAAGTTATCGGAATTTATTTTTTGCCTTAGTCAAGCTTCGAACCATATTTCTATTTTAAGTTTCGATACTTCTTGGAAAAAATACTTCTGTAGGTAAGGCGTTTGTATTTATATATTGTAAGTGCTTTAGTGAAGCCCTCTAGGCTTGATATTAAAAACAAACTCTTTAATGTTTACTTTTAATATAGCAGGGTTTTGAACCTTTTTCGCCCAAGTTCTGGTATTGATTTCAGACTAATTTGTTATGCCTCTTTGAATGTACGTTACAAGTCTAAAAAAATGTTTTTGAAGTATTTAAAGTATTGTATTTAAATAAGAGCTTTTGGCGGTGTTCGCCTGCACTATTATAGTAGGCAATCAATCTCCGTATCAACTCGGTGTTCTGACAGTGATGACTTCATAATTAAATGTTAAAAGTATCGTTGCGCATTCTATTAGTTGGCTTACAAAAGCATTAAACTGAACTAGAAGAATAGGAATGTCTCGGTGTAATACAATCAGGTGAAAAATGTGCTACAGTTGACAAATGCGAAAATCAAGAAAAGGGTACAATTTTAGCTAAAAAAAAGCAAATTGCACAAAAGCGTAGTAGAATAAAAAAAAAAAGAAAAACAAAATAAAATTTTAAAATAAATAATGTTTGAAAATAAATTAAAAGCGCGTCGCACCTTCGAAACAGACAGACGGGTTGTACAACATAGACAACAACAATAAAACGCGCATGGTCGCTCGGCTGAACAAACAGTGCAATAGTAAATATTTGTAAGATGATATGGTGCAAAAAATACTAACTATATATGTATATATGTATACAGTTCTACATGTGGAGGCGACGACTACTCGCACTCGAAACGTGAAGAACCAACAAAATTGCAAATTCGCTTTGGCGCACGGCAATTTGAAACGCAAATATACAAAGCTGCGCGAAAACTATATAAACAAATTATAAAAAAAATAAACGAAGTTTGAAAAAGTCAGAAATAATTGAAAATTGTTTTCCACAAAGAACGAGTCTATATTTTTTAAACATTTAACACGCTTAGCAAAATAAATCAATACTAGTTTATACTCTACATAACCAGAAAACATTTGAAATTCGATATTTATGCGACGCTAAAATTCTCTTTTTGTAAAAAGTAAGTGTAAATAAAATAGCACGCAAATTGAACTAGCGAAAAGCAAATATTTTTCGAACAACAAAAATGCCGCCTGGCGTCAATTTCGACTTTAAATCAAGTAAGCTAACACTTAGCTTAAATATGACATAAAGGTTTTTTAGTTTTTAGCAAGTTTTTTCTAAATTTACAAATGACTGCTTAAAGCTCTCAACAATTAGCAAGGGTTTGAGTAAAAATTTACGCACATACATATGTATATTATAAGGGTTGCACAAAAGTCAGCAGCTTTTTATGCTAAACCTTTTCGACCAAAAGCGTGGCAAATCGAACAAACAACTGGCTTAAGGAAAATGTATGGGTATAATATAGTGGATAAAGAATATGAGGCAGTCTTTTCAAAGATTTGGCGCATGGTGAATATCTGGTCAGTTGTTGATTTTGCCTAAAGCCACACAGATAAGGTTTAATCAGTTTGTGAACAACACGCTTTAATATTTCACACAATAGGCTCTATAGATTTATATCGTACTACCCTAATGTTTATATCTACTCCTCCATTTAGTGGAGCATTTCTGTAATTTGCGAAGTATTTGTGTCAATAGCCAAAGCGAATATTAATTTTAATTTATGCCAAAACTCGCACCAGATTGTTTAAAAGATTTTTTTTGAGTTGAAAATGCTAAATGGTCCGGGAATCGAACACTTAAAACCAAACTTAGCAAATATTTGATAAAAAATCAAGCAAACATCAAAACCCTGAAACCCCAAACCCAAAAGTTTGACCGTATATATATGTATGTAAGAATGTATGTAAATTCATATAAAAGTTTTGGTTATACCTCAAATTTCCCTATTTAAACTTTTATTGATTTGCTAATGAGCCGCAAGCTGTGTGTAAATTGGCGGTTAGCACTTTGTAGACTCAATGAAATACGAAAACGCGTTGAAATCTATATGTTGTATGTACATAGATATAAACATATGTATATAGACATACAACAGTATGATGGGTTGGTTTTTTGAATTGTTTGTGGTTTAATTGTTGTAATTGTACGCTTGTTAGACCTTTGTTAGCAGACCTTAAACAAATGAACTGATATATGTATTTTATTGCTAAACAATTGATTTATAAACGATATATATATATATATTATATACATAAACAATACCTGTACATAGGTAAATCCATTATAAGAATTTGCTTTCAATACTTGACTCAACTGGGTTGCGCCTTCCGTTGCGCTTCGTTGCCACCGAATTAAGTTTACAAATAGATATGAGAGTTCATAGCATTCAATGGGCAAACAGCCAATTTTCATTTGTAATTTGTATGTATGTATGTATTTGCATTTGTATTTTGAAAACTTTAACCTTCGCGGAACATATAATTTCCACTTGTTCCTACGAAAATTAGTTTTGTAATTTACGACAGTGCTGCTTGTGGCACAAAGGCAGGTAGGAAGTATGGGGCGAAGATAATGGAAATATACAGTTACTAAGCGGAAATTGGAGCTTTGAGCTATCTGCAGTTAAATATAGCAGATATTTATGGTTTTACAGTTATAGACACCATTATGTCTTTTAAAATATCATTGCGTTTGATTTCAACTCAAAACATTAAAAAATTTTGAAATTAGCTGAATTCCTACAATTTTAGAGTCTTAATTGTTGAAGAGTCAACAGAATTTCTTTTGAAATCAACGCTGAATTCGTTACGAACATAGCCTAATGAGAGTAACGATAATATGAAAGCTTCGTAAACTTATGAGCTTTCGAAGCAAGGTCATTTGAAGTAAGCAAAGCAGATTTCTCTGTTCAAGTGCTGTTTAATTTTAGAATAATAAGTTTTAGGAGTGAAGTAAGGTGAGGTTGGAAACTTTTCTCAAAATAAATAAGAGAGAATATTTATCGTGTTGCGAAATTAGATAAACTTAAATACTAACAAAAGCATGGAGAAGTTTTCAAAATATAATATAAAGTTAGTTAGGAACTTTTACAGTTCGAATTCAAAAACATTTTTTAAATACAAAATATTCTATAGAGCTTTTAAGCCTATATGAGCTTTTACGGAGGGAAAATAAATTTTTAAATATATTTATATCACTAGTTTCAAAACTTTCAAAGCTGTAGGAATTTTACGGGGAATTTATGCAGTTTGGTTTCAAAAATATTTTAATTTAAGTATGAAATATTCTAAAGAAGCATTTAAGCCTATACAAGCTTTTACATAAACAAAATATATAAGTTCTAAAGCTTACAAAACTGTAGGATCTTTTACAAAATGCTTTTGCAGTTTGATTTCAAATATATTTGAAATATAGTTAGTTATCTTGGGTCAATAAAAATCTGAGGAAAGTCTATCTATGTACTATAGACTTGTCGGGTTTCGGAATGATATAGTAGGATTAATTCGTGGGTCGAGTGATAGAAGTATAAAAATATTAGTAGGGAGAAGTAGAAATTTGTGGTATATACTTCCATATTTAAGTGACTAATACGCTGTAATACAAATTACTCTTGAATTTATTTTCCAGAGCTTTTAAAGTTGTGACAACTTTTAGAAAGAAAATGTTTCAGTTCGACTTTTTTGATATAGTTTGCTTTCGATTCGACAGCGCTTTTAAAGCTATATGAGCCATTTCCAGTTCTTAAATATTTCGATTGTATATCTGTTGCATTAAGGTAAATTGTAATGCTAATAAAACTGTGAAATTCTTGTAAAAAAATTAAACGTAACCACAAAAAGCTTTAAAAAGCTCAAAGTTGTGTATTAAATCTTATGGGAAGCTTAATTTTGTATTTAAAAATTAAGTATTTTACTCTAACGTATTTAAATGGATTGCAAACACAAAACTAAATCGTATATATGTTGTAAATTTTTCACGAAATTTTAAGAACCGCTTTTGATTATGTGAAAATTATGCAGAGACAAGTGTTTAGAGCTTGTAGGCTTATATATTTGCATAAAATAAAAATCTCAATAAATCTTGTGGCAATTTTTCACAACTAAAAATCCATTTTACATGACTCGAATACAACTGTAAAATTTCTCCCCAACGTGTTTATTCAAATAAGTTTCTTTCTGCTTTTGCTGGAAAAAACAAAAGTAATAATGAGCGACATAAACATATATGCGCTAAAAGCTTATCTATACAACTTTTATGTCGGCCATTATTCGGCGAATTTCATGTTATTATAGCAAATCTCCAGTTACCACTGATTTATTGCACCTGCTACTTGAAAGTCTAAATTTCACGCATTTAAGCCGCAGTAGGCGTCTAACACCCTATTGACCCATAAAAGTCAAACAAACATAACCGTTTTGTTTCAACTGTTTAATTTTTGCGCAAGATTAGCGCTCCAGCATACCGGACGGAAAAAGGTAAGAGAGAAAGAAGTAAAACAAATAAATCAAAGCGAAGCAAAGCGCGAAAAAGGAAAAGGAAATTGCAAAAGAAATAATAAATATGAAATTCTACGTAAGATTTCCGTTTGCTACGCGGTTTCGTACACATCGCACAGCACGTATGGCGAAACTTTTGCGAATGAGCATACGGCAAAGCCAGAAAAAAGTATTTATTTGCAGAAGAATATGCAAGTAAATTGCCAGCTTGTCAGTGCGCGGTTTGTTTACTTGTATTTCGCAAAAATAATTAATTACTTTCATGTTGAATGTTTGCGAATCATGCGCTTCCCCAACGTGGGTTGACAGCGTGTTTGCTTAATTTGCCTGACTTAACCTCAAAAAATATAAAAAAAAAGTAAATGAATACGTGTAATTGGCAAAGTGTTGAACTCCAAAGTCCATTTCGAGGTTTTTTCTTGTTATATCATATTTCTTTTATTTATTGCCAAGTTTGGTTTCTGCTGACTAACACATCGCTTTCTTGCCATTTTAATTTGGCAATTTTTTGGTTTTGTCCAAAGCATTTGTTGGTTCTTTCTTGTTAGATTGTTCCTGCGCACTCGCAGCATGAGTAATCGGTTTATTATTTCATAATTCTATTTTTTTCGCAAATTTTAACGCACCAAACTTGCTTCCTACTTGAAATTTGCTTTATTCTTGTTTTAGATATACATACATACGCGAATATGAATATATCTGGTTCTTAAAGAGGTAGGCTTCGATATTTCAAAGTGCGTACACATTTTTATTCATTGTGAAATAAAATACGACGTTGATTGACAGGCAGGCGGTTATCGATTCTTTACCCTTTACATTATTTGCAGTTGATTGTTGACAGCAAAAGGATCTGTGGGGTTCCTGGCTATTAAATATGAAGTACATAGTATTCAATCAATTTTAATACACCGAAACTTGTAGAACTCATTGATAGTAATATATTTTTTCTCAAGTGAAATTTCTTTAAAAAATGTTATGAACTTTTCCCTTAAAATTTTGTGAAATTGAATATATAATTTATTATAAGGTTAATATGAATGTCGCAGAGAAGCAGCTGATTTGACGAACCCAGAAATGGTTAAGCTGAAAAGTATAAAAACAAGGAGTATCCGAGGAAAAAATCAATGGTTAATGAATTTCTTTACCGAGGCACTGCCCATTACCTTCGAACAGATCAAACATTGAATGAAATTTGTTTATAAGATTTCTGGTAATTTACCTTCAGCTATAATATTGTAACAATAATAATTATCAAACTGTTTCTTTAAGATGATATACATAAATCTTGTTCGCTAGTTTTGTGAAGATATTGTCGACACTTAAATATATTTTTCGGAGTTCCATCATTATTTAAAGAGTAGAAAATTAACTCATATCTCTTCGATAAGCATTTTTTTCAATTATCGATTACATTTATCAATATTTCTAGAACAATAACTCTAGTAAAAATGTAATTGACAAGTTACGATCACCGTTACCGATATTTTGAGCACGATAATTTAGCTAAAATGGATCGCATTATCGATAATTTGAAAACAATAATTCGAATAAAAATACGACAAAATATCGATATTATAAGAATGATAACTTAAGTAATAATCGATAGCATTTCTTCTACTCATCGATAATTGACGATTATTTTTTAAAAGAGCGAAGAGGTTAATTTTTAAGTTTTTGTCAACTATTTTTTAAACTAGAGATTACAATTATCGATATTTTCAGAACCTTAATTCGAATAGAATAGTATATTTTCTATTAACTGATAATTTACAGTTATCGGTAGCATTTCTGTTATTAATCACGTTTATTTTTTAAATGACGTTCAAAATTTACTTACACGTTTTTGAGTATAATTTTCTTAATTATCGAGTACAGTTATCGATATTTTACGAAGGCGAGTTTAAATAAAAATAATATAATAGTATTAATTGAAAAATTTACGAATTGGTGTTACAGGTATCGGGATTTTGATATCGATAAATCGCGTAAAATTTTTAAATGATGGTGAGAACTTACCTTTAACTTTTTGTTTATGATTTTCTTACTTATCGATAATAGTTATCGATATTTGGGGAGCAAGAATTTAAATAAAAATAAGTTGAAAATATTTATTTTGGGTTAATTGAAAATTTAACAATTTGCAATTACCGTTATCGATATCGATATTTTAACCACTAGAATTCTGCTTTAAAGCTATACGAGCCGGATACACTTCAATAAAGAGGAACAAGTTCAAATAAATTGCATCAATATTTTATTAAAATTCTCAAACAGCTCCTTAGTTAAAAAAAAAAGACTAAAAGCTAGCGAAATTATTTTTAAAAATTTTTGTTTTTTTTTATTTACATAATTGAATCTTTTTTTTACTTTTTTTCCAACTTTCTAAATTAGAAAAAAATACTCAACTGTACTTTCGATTTTGAAGTTTCAAGTTTTATAATCGCGCAAACTTGCCAACACCCTCATAAAATACTAACGAAGCTTAAGATTTGATTGATAATCCTTATAAAGAAAGAAAAAGGAAAGGTGTAAGAAAGAAGAAAGGTAAAAAGCGTAATGACTAATTTGCGTGTCCCCTTCTCTTTGCGAACTTTGTTTAGCTACTTGTTTTTCACCTTCTGTCAGTTTCTGTAATAACATTTAAACTCTCCAACTCAAAGAGATAGAGTGGTCATAAAATATTTTTATATGATCCATCATAAGGTGTGGTCATTACGTTGATTTATGACTGTCTTCTACGTAGTTGTTGTTGCTGCTGCTGGCTCTGACGATGGTTCGATCTTGCTATTGAAGCTGCGCAGTTGGTCAAGCATTTTGCTGGCTTGTGGGAAGTTAACTATAATTTGTTGTTGTCTGTTTACTATATACTTATACATACATTTAAAAAACATACAATTATGAAAAAGACAAATATTTGACTTATGTGCGCGACGAAGTAGTGCCTCGAAATCTAGTCGATTGATGCGCACAACTTTCTCCGTTTGCTGTCAATTTCTAATGACGACCACTAGTCATTTGTTTAAGATGATGTTTATGATTAAAATCTTATTTTATTGTTATTATTGTTTTTTTTTTTTGTTTCGTTTTACCGGTAGTTTAAGATTATTTTTATTTATTGGTGATGACAAGCGATTTGTTGGTGATTGTTTATTCGAGAATTGATGAATGGGCGTTTAACGTGGTAGAGGTTAACTCTGATTATGTTTACTCTATGTGAGAATTAGGTCAGCTGAGTATGATTTTTTTGGAATAATTATAGGTTAAGTTAGATTACTGATCAAAGATCGCACGTGGAGTGCTATATGTAGTCCTTTCTGAAGCCATAGAAATCAAGAACTCCGAAACGCTAATACAAATATACACATACAATAAACCCCTCCACTAACCTTCCACCCAAGCTTTGTCCCATCCGTGAAGAAGCTCACTGCCACCTACGGCTTCTTCCCACCCACAACTCCCACGTCCGTATGTATATATATGGGCATAGAAGGAGCGGCCAGGGTTTGACGATTCCATGATCTACATAAGTGATCCGGTATGAATTTAAAGTGTGTAAAGATATCTGAGTTTTCAGATGATCTGGTATTTGGAGGAACTTTTTGATGTTATTTGTCTGCTCGCAACCAACACAAGTCAATTTTTTTTTTCAATCAATTTTTTTCATCAGTCAGAGCTCACTATTTTTGTAGTAAATTTTTCTGAAGTTCTAATATAAAAATATAGGGACTGCAGTAGTTTTCGGCAAATCTTCCTAATGATTTTCGGCACAAGCGGATCCCATAGATAAACTATTGCATTAGTTGCTATAAAATTCGGGTATTCGCAGCCAAAGCTAGACACTTTGTTTAATCCGCCGAAGCTGGTTTCTTCTGTAATAGCCTTCACCTAAACTCCAGCATAAAAGTATATTTTTTCGGTGGAACTTCCTAATGCTTTTCGGCATGTGGGAGGATCCCATTTGGTGAAACTTCGGTCGGTATGTATAATCCTATAGATATTTTTGTAGTTCTAGTTAAGTTGACATAATATGTCAATTTATTAATCGACAGAAGCTTATAACTGGATTGATATAGCTAAAAAAGAGTGAGAGCGGTTCTTTTGTATTGAATTCCATTGTATAACTTCATTGTTGCTTTCATATCTGAATGGTGAATCGAAGACATCTAAGGAATACACTATGCACAACACAAATTTCTCTCAGCTTTTTCTCTAATATTTACAGAAGTATTATACCTAATATTAAGCTACTAAAAGTCCCAGGTTTGTGCGCTGTGTTTGGAACCCTCCACGTAAAAAACGCATCCAATGAAAACGAAGCAACAGTCTCGGATAATCGGCTATAACCACGTAAGCGATGTCTGAGCCAGTAAAGAAGAAGCTAGAAGCTAGGTTTTGTGCCTAATTTATTATTATTTTATATACCAAGCTTGATACATAAACACATATTTTAAATGAACTCAAAGTTAAAAAAAAAATATATCCCCAAAACAAAAAATATATGTTTTTAATCCTCTATAAATCAACACTAAGCATCACTTAATCAATCGTCATTAACATAAACAGCAAAGCTGAAAACAAAAGCGCACAAAAAAAAAAAATAATAGTCTTCATTAATTTATCATTGAATATTTTGTAGTAGATTGACAACAATGGTTTGTTGTAGCTGGAGGGCATATATTTTTTAACTAGCAAATATTTTCAAGTATGTTTACTAATTGGTAACTTAGATGTCAATAACTTTAAAATACAAAACAAAAATTAAAAAAAAAAAAATTGGTTTTAAAAAACGCTTAACTACATTTAGCAGTTTTTGTCATTCAATTCCCAACTCCCCCACTTTGTTCAAGGTTAAAAATATTTAGTGTACTGTTCTAAAGCTAATAATAAAATTCATATGGACTAAGCTGCTAAATGAATAATAAATTGATACAATTGAGACAATTTATCAATTCATTGCCTGCAAAAACAGAATCGAATTAGGCGCTTTTAAAAATCCGACAAAAAATTGCTGTAAATATGATTAACGCTTTAAAGATCTCGTTTAATTATTGCTTGCTGTGACGTGGTTGGCCGTCAAAAAGTAATAATTTGGAAAAAAGCTTGCAAAACCTTGATAAATCGGCTATTTCCGCGAGTGTGCTGGGCTGTAGTTTCGTCATTATCATCAATCAAAAGCACAAATATTTGTTTCTAATTTTTTGCTTGTAAAAAGCATCAAATATAATTAGTAAATACTTAATGCCTTTTTTTTGCTCGCGGAAAAGCCTTTAAAGTAGGCAAAGCGTGAACGACTTTGTTATAAATTAAAGCACATAATTAAAGTTTTGAAACTTTTAAATAATAATAAAAAGTAATTATATTGCTAATGATTTTATTCATTTTTGTCACTGGTATCAGAAAAAAGGCACAAAATATATAATTTTCACTGCAAAAATAAAAGATGTGAGAATTGAGGTTTCTGAAATGGATACCAAAAATCAGCAATATTGTGAATGAGACAGTGGTATATTATAGAGAGTTTTTCCGTGTAAGGAAGGCTGAAAATAATTCAGTTCAAGTCCATACAGGGTACAGTACATCGCCCATTGTGAACTATTGTTTTACCGTTCTTATTAAACTTGTGCTCTTGGGCTTTCCCTCCGAAATTCTGAGGAGTACAAATTTGTGCTCTCGGACTTTCACTCCAAAATTGTGAAGCGTACAAATTGTGTTTGGGAAAATACTAACCGAATTAAATAATATAAAGTACAAGTAGCTACACCATTTTGAATAAGTGTTGGTAAACAAGAGCTAGCATCACGTGATCACCATTTCTTACTTTTAAGACACTTAAAAACTGCTTCCAGTATGGTGTGCCTACTTTCTTAAAGATATTTTGTGAAATGAAAAAGTTTTCCTTGCAAGGCTCGTTCGGTTAGTATCGTAGCTATAGGCTATAGCGATCCAGTCTGAACAATTTCTTCGCAGAATGCATGATTACCTTAGCTAATAAACCGTGTAACAATGCTAATACTAGTCGGTCAATTGATGCTTAATAGCTACAAATGTAAAATAATAAAATAAAGTAAACAAAAACATAATGTTGATAGAAGCTGCCTGATTAACCGCTATAGACCGCACTTGGCCTGAAAATGCTGCCCACACATAGATAATGAACTAGGTAAAAAAAAAAATGCTACATAAATTAAAGCAACAACATTGCTACTCATTCACCAGAGTGAAGACTACAAAATCCGAGGCTTTTCAACGGCCACGACTACCTCGATAATCGTTTAAATGCAACACACATTGGCGCCTAAAAAATAAAACTCTGCGTACATAAACATTAATAACATATAGTGTATGAAAAGATATATACGAGAAAAAATCAACGCACTTCACGAACAATAGCCAACAAATTAATGCACCCCATGGCGCTACCGTGTTTGCGCGTTTGCGCGTCGCGATTGCCTGTGATCTTTGTCGTTGCTCAAGATCACAAAATGTGCGTCAGGCTGGCTGTCCGTTAACGCTAGTGTTATAAGCATGTTAACTCATATCGTAGATGATGTTAGACAATAATTTGAAATTTTGCTAAATCATAGTTGAATATTGCGCGTTAAAGTTTCTTTAAAAACAAAAGTACTCAAGGATTAGTGATCACAAATGATTTCGAAGATAACTTTTAATATTAAGTCAAGTCTTATTTTGGTTGTATTGTATTTGGCATTAAAAATCAATTTGGTGGTTTTGTAAAGTAAACATAAGAATATCACAAAATTAAATTATAAAAAGTTCTTCAAAATTCGTTTTTAGTTACACGAGACACTTATTCACACGTTAATTAACAAGTAAAATCTTGGGACACCCTCTTCTAAGCCATTAAGTCTTACTGTCGCGGAAGCAGCCGTAAATTTTTCGATTCCGTCACTTATTTCGCAAATATTACACTGACTTCAAAAATATTCTTTTGGACTTAAGTGACGGTTATTTATCGGTTTTGAAAATTACCTTATAGCCGTTTCTTTAATGTGTCTGATTTGGCCAATTTGAAACCTCACTCGATCTGCTGATAGAAGTTTATAGAAAGCTTAACTGGGTTTCATGTCAAAATTCAAACACGGTTCATCGTTCAAACTTTGTGAAGCTGTGGAAAGATACATTTTATTTTAATCCGTAAACGTTGGTGACTGACACGTGTCTTGTTTCGCTCCTAGGTCTTAATCGAAGAGGGATTATCCGCTTAGGCTTTAGACTTTATATACCCTCACAAGTGAAAGTATATTGATTGTTGCGATGTGTGGGAAGTGGTGTCGTCTTGTTGAAACCAAAGTTCGTCGAGATTACGAGCTTCAATTTCAGACATCAAATAGTCGGTTCGCATTGACGGATACGTTCACACCGGCATAATATTTGAAGAAATATAGACCGATGATTTCACCGGCTTGCAAACCACATTAAACAGTTTCTTTTTCTGAACAAAAAAGCAGCTTTCTTCAGGCTACTCTTCATCCCAAATACGGCAATTTTGCTTGTTCACATAGCCATTGAGCCAGAAATGGGCCTCATGGCTGAGCAAAATTTTGGTCGAAAGCGTTGGATTTTCTTGGAACTTTTCAATTGAACAATTTGCAAATGTTATTCAGGTGAAATGCCCATAATAAAATGCCAAACAATGCTGAACAATATTTCTAGCTAAGCTCTTTGGCGAACCTTTCGGCCAACCATCTCCAATTTGTTGTTTTAAATATTAAAAATTATCAAGTTTTCGAGGAGGACTTTGGAGGTATTTTTGAGTTATTTCAAGTTCAATTCTTTTCTTTGATTTGCTGTAAAAGTACACTCGTATGAGTCTTTCCCAAGAAATTGTGTTTCTAAACTATATAAAGAAAAACTATATAAAAAAAGAAACACCTGATTTCGCCTTAAATCTTTCATTTCTCTTATAACGTTTTGATATGCCCTGCTATGCGGATGTTGTTGTTCATATTGGCAGCTTACTTATTCGTTACCACTCTACTTTTAAAAAATTTATATTAATGAAGTGTAAAAAATGCAATAAAACTAGCGATTCCACGACACATTTTCAATGGCGTTTCCAAAATCAAGAGCTATTAATTAAAATTTATAGAAATATTATAAATTTAAATACTTACAAATAAATATATATGTAAAAGATTGGTAAATATATGCACAGAAATAAGCGCTTATGCAAGAAGCATTAGACGTTTACTATTTGATTATTTTGAATATTTCTACTACCGAAATTCAGTGGCATTTTAGCTTCAGGGGAGCCTTTGTTGTCAGCCAATTAGGTATTAATTAGCGCTTAAAACGTTTCTCATTGCCATAGTGGGCCAAATATACATTTTTAAATAAGCAATGAATTTTTTGTATTTTGTTTTTGTGCTTTATGTTTTTATTAGTTTTTTTGTGTTTTTTCTGTTTTATAATTTTTTTTTTTTGCTTTTTTTAATATTTTTTCTTATCTTTATTTT
>NW_017537656.1:1077870-1079148 GCF_001853355.1 Bactrocera latifrons | reverse complement strand
ATAAATATCTATGTACATACTTACATATATACATTCACTTAAGTATGTGTATGAAAATTACAAAAAAAAAAAAATTTAAATGGGAACCATTCTTTTTGATTTATGCTATATCCACCTAACAGACTTAGCTTCCACACTTCGCATATTGGCGCTTATTCGAAGCACTAAACGCTCAGCTCTTTCATTACTCATTCCTCTCAACGCAGTTTTAGATTCCCTCTTGCTCTGCTACTGATGTCTTCATCCATATAACAGTACTTTTATGTTAAAGACAATGCCATATGCCAATATGATGAAATGAGTGTATGTATCTGAGCAAATTGTTGACTCAGCATAGTGAAATATTAGAAGATATTTTACACGACAACCAAGAACACGTTCTGAAATCTCATCTCAGAACTGGTGACTAAGACCCGCATAGGTTTTTTCCAAATTATACCACACCTAAGAGTATATAGCTGCATTAATACTAATTCTTCTACGAGCTGTCTGTTTTAAAGACGACCATTATGTAGATTGAAGTAAAGAATACTTGATGTGTACGAGATTTTCTTGTCTAAAGGCTAGTCACAAATTTATAACGCTATATAGTGTTGACCGCGTTATCGCTTTTAAATTACTTCAAAATTGTGATATCTTGCTTAAGATATTCGACTGCATTGTAACTCTTCCAAATTTCAGTCATATCCGTTCAGAATTTTGGTGAAGTGACGCTTCTACCTCTGATGTTACTGACAGTTACAAAGTCTCTTATTTCGTCTTTACAGTAATTTGTATCAAACTTAAAAGCTTCCGGATTCTAGATTACCCAGGAATTTGTAGAAGCAAGCTCAAGACTCTATAGATAGATAGACAAATAGTTAATAATAAGGTATTACACTGCGACCCTCCCCAATAACACATATTTTCATCGAAGTCCAGCATCCAGAAAAATTCTAGGAGATTGCTGGGCGCCGAGCTCAAGACTCTAGCATCCATCTACTTGAACAGGGATCACATCACCTCAAACACTGCCAGCAAGCTCCTGGAATAATTCAGAGAGCAAGACTTTTATGACCAAAGGTCGCAGTGCAAATCCTCTAGTTGCTTCTTTCTTTAGCTCTTAAAAGGCTTATTATGCTGAGCTTGTTGAACAGTTTTTCTCAGTCAACTCTTTGTGATCAATTTATTACGAAAAATGTATTCGTTTTTGCTTTTTTCTAAGTTCAACAAAGCGCATCTCTCCTTGTTTTTCAAGAGTAACGAAAAATTTAAAATATAAAAATAATTAAATTAATT
>NW_017537656.1:1075406-1077709 GCF_001853355.1 Bactrocera latifrons | reverse complement strand
TTAGAATAAAAAATATATAAAATAAAAGTTAGAAAATTAGGTTCTCCTATATATATATATAGTATTTCACATATCGTCACCTAAAATGCTAAAAAACGTAACATTACTTTTCATAAAACGATATGATAGAAACCACGCATAAGATTACAAAGTGATTATATATTTGTTATGTATTGGTTGTATATACTATCTAACAACGAAAGCTGAAAATTTTATGCTACACATACACACATATGTAATATTATGTAGTGAATCGTAAGCAATAAAAAACTCAATTTCGTTTTTTTTTTTATGATTCCATTGCTTTGCATTTTAAGCGATGATTATTCTTTTTCTAATATTTTACACCGCTGAAATTTTGGAAGAAAAAGCTTCAATATTTGTATGTGTGTAAATATACCAACGCTGCGTCCGTTTTTAAACATAATATTTGTATTAGTTTTGTTTTTTTTTTCAAGCTTTGTGTATGCTAAACATTCTTTAGTTGACCTTCACCTGCTCTAATTTTATTTATACAATTATATTTAAAAAAATAAAGCAATTAATCACTTCAATAATTGTACACTTTCAAAACAAGCGCAAACATGCCCACTTGTAATTGTCAATTGAAATGGGTCAGTCGGTTGCGAAAGGTCGCGCATTTGTATGAGAAGGAAGAAAAACTCAGAAAGACAATGTATTACAACAACTGACATTTGTCAAATCACATTTTGGTGTTTAAAAATTTCACGCTCCATCAAAATAAATGCGTGTACAAAGGCGGTGGTTTGTTGAGATATAATGCAGCAGCCTTTAAAAGATTTATAAAAGAGGGTGTTGTGTTAAAAATTAGTAAAATTCTTTATTAGTTATTTTTATACCCTTTTAGTTGTTTGTACTTAAATTTAGATAGTATAAGTTTTGAAACTTTAAAATAAAATATTAAGTTTCCATAATTTTGCTGTTTCTGATATGCTTAGTTTTTCCTAAAATATATTTATTCGAGTCCAGAGGCCTGAACTTCATGATTTTCATGATTTATTTACCATACAATTTTTCATAATTCATATCTTTATATTTCAAGATTAAATAAGTAAAAATTAAAAAATAAATGATTTTCAAAGAGTTGTGCAGCTTTGAATTAGATAGGTTTTATTTCAATTTTCTGGACTAGAATGTGCTTAATTTCTGGTCTTTTAATTGATAATTATTTTTTTCACTTTTTATTTACAAATATGAACATATTTAGAAATTCAACATACATTTACTTTTCAATTCGTCATACATACATTTTCATACGTAAATATTTTGTATGCATTTTCATTTCTAATCTCTACCCAATTGACCCATTAAACGACCAATCGCTAGAGCCGTACCACGCTTTATGCCAGCATAAATGTTTGTTTTTCCTGTATTTATTTTTCCATATACTGTTACTTGCAATTGTTGGCATTAAGTAATTTTGAACTTAGCGCTCGGTTTTGTTATCAGCATTTTTCTTTTTTTATTGCTGTAAGCTTTATATGTTCTTTTTGGCTTTGTGGCATGCAACGATAGAGCAACACACTTTACTTCTGACTTTTTATTACTCAATTAAACAAGAAAATTTATGTTAATTGATTTGTAAACTAACGTAATTACACAGACATATTTTCAGCTTAATATTCTTAATACTTTTTTAAACACGTGTTATGAATGTAGCTTTGTTTTTCCGATGATTGGAATCAGCTGATAAATACGATAGATGCCTAGTACTTTGTTACAAAACATTTATGCTTGTTTAGAGATACATATTTAACGCATATTAAAATACAAAATTATACATAATTTAACATTATTTTGTGGAATTTTTATTTAAAAATTCCAAAAACTCGGCCGTTGGTACACAGCATAATCCATCATTGATTTAACTCAAATCAAAAAAATCAAAATATTTCCTTAGTTGGATGAAGGAAAAAAATTTTTAAGTGAATTTATTGCAAACTCTGAACAATAATTTTTTTTTTGTTCATTTTATTTCATTATTTTTGTCGAAAAAATTAGTGGTAAGAAAAAATTCTTCATTCAATGACTAGATAATTTTTTTAATTATTTATTTAAATTAATTCATGTCCAAAATTTGAACAAAATCGCTTCTTATATTTTCAAGAAATCGTATCCAATGATTTTTGCGAGAAAAGTTTTTAAGTGTGTAGGGTATATTATTTACAATATTACTCGGATTGATTTGGAAGAAAGTTATACAAGTTCTCTTGTGTATTGTACTATATTCAAATCGATTTTTTGAAGTTTACAAAACCACCTATTTCTTAAAAAAAATAATG
>NW_017537656.1:1030673-1075130 GCF_001853355.1 Bactrocera latifrons | reverse complement strand
TATTTTATAAATTTTTATAATGTTTTAACCTTTAATATATTATTTGTTTACATAACCTAATTTACTGATTTCAACACGCTCTCAACTAAACTAAAATTGTAATATTTGCCCATTAATAGCCTCACACGCACTCCAAAAAATATTGTAGGCTCAAACTATACTATTTTGTTGTTTTTATTCACAACTATACAAGTAAAAAACTTGAACCGGCCATCTGCCGCCATTTCTCACGCACAAAAATCTGTGTCAAACTGTGCCAAACAGTTATGAATATTAAAGAGCCAAAAAAAGGCGTCAGCGTGCCTACTAAATATTTATGCCGAAAATGCTTAATGAAATCATTGTTTATATTTTATTATTTTCGTATCACGAATTGTTGAGCCATTAGAGCAAAAACAAAAAATAAGTTGAAAAAAAGTTTATCTTCTTTGCTTTGTGTTAAATAAAAAATTATTAATGCTTGTGAGTTCAAGATTTTTAACCTCAAATGTTTGCGGCATTTATTTTACAATTTTGCTTTTAATTTGTGAAAAAAAATGTAAAAAATTGCCTATAATCCGTATAATAATTTATATTGTATTTGTTGCGAATCATTTTATACGCATTTGTTGTTTGTGCTATTGTAACTATTAAAGCTGCTTTTGTTGTTCAACCATTCTGCGGCTTACAGGCGATGGCTATGGAAGTCTTTTTTGTATTTATCACATAGAAAAATAAAATAATACAAAATAATAAGATAATAAAAACAAATAATATTTTTTCTTAATTCGCATCACATTTCTCCTTTTTTTTAACATTTTCCGTTTTGCTCTTCGTCATTCTTGGCTGACCCTGTCGAGCCTCTGCTATAGTCATTAAACCTATTAGACGTGTATGAGTTGTGCGCTTCTTGTATTTTTTGCTTTTTGTTTCTTCGTCGTGTACGCATAAATGACGTAAGCGTTACGAAAATGTCAATAAAATATGACTGACAGACGCATGGACATGCCAATTCTTGGATGGCTGCTCTTTTTTGACAGCACTCAAATTAAAGTTTTATGAGGCATTGTTGTTGTGCAAGTTTATTTAAAGCAATGACGGCGTACCTTTGATGGTCGTTTCTGTTTTTTTCATTGCCCTTAGTCTTTTTGCATATCAACATCGCAATAAATCTAAATAATTGTTTTTTGTTTGTTTTACACATTATGAACATTACAGCGTTGACAGTTAGGCAATTTATGAGATAATCTTTGTGATCTTGCAACAAAAAAATAGTAAAGCACTTTAAGATAAATATACATGAACCTTAAGGTTATATAGCGGTGGCGGTAAGGTGATTTTTTCGTCTTAATTGAAAGCTGTTGAACGAAAATTTAGGAATTGTTCCATTAAGATTGTTTTTGGAGTTTCAATTGTAGAGTGAGCAACTTACAAATGCAGTAACAGAAAAGGTGAGAGTGAGAAAGGAAATGCTCTGTGAGAAATTTACATTTGCAGTATCCAGAATTTAAGTTAAACTCAAATTAACCTGTCTAGGTTGCAATTATCTCATATAAAGTTGGAACTGTTCTGACGTGCCATCCTTAATTTATCAGTGTCTGTAATATTCTTGCTATGCGTTAGATGACGCATGATGACGATTGTGACCGAATTTGAAATCAAAAATGCAATGAATACCGTCAATCAACCACCATATTTACCAGGTTTGGCTCAGTGTGATGTTTTCATTTTTACCAAACTAAAATTGCCGCTCTGTAGAACCCGTTTTTAGTCTATCGAAGAGATAGAACAAAATTCGCTGAAGATGCTGAAGGCCATCCCAAAAAGTGCTTATGAAAAGTGTTTCGAAGACTGGAAAAATCGTTGGCATAAGTGTATTACATCTGGTAGGGATTTTGGGGAATTTTGAAGACGACAAAATACATATTTTGTCACAATGTCCATTATTCGTGTCTGGAAATACGCGAATTGGTTCCTCAATTTTTGAGTTATCAAGTCGAAATTTTTCACACGTCCTTTTCTCTCCTAGAAGTTATTCACTTCTTGAAACCGCCTATATCAGACCATTATAACATATAGTTAACATATAAACTAAATGTACCATATCAAGTTTTTGTATAAGAAACTTTTTGGATTGAATAGATATTTTCACGAAATTTGGCATCAGCGGTACAACCACCGAACACATTTCAAATCAGATCTCTGTAGCCTGTAGCTGCGATACGAACTGAAACTTCAAGTTTTTATGAACTTGAAAAGTGTATTATAGCTTATTTAGCTCTTATTCACATTTCCAAATTCTTTAGAGCAGCTTTCAGCATAATTCAAGCGAGAAAAACTCGACAGTTTCTTAAAGGCTATAGAATAGGGACTGTAATTCAAAAATCTTAATTCTTGCTATTCTAACCCTGTTCTGTTATCAATATCAGTAACAGCTTTACATTTAACCATAAAAAGCGCTGAGGTTTTTTTGACAGCTACTACATCTCAGTCAGCTGATTATGACATGCCATTTTAAAGCTAACGCGTTTTTTTTTTTATTTACAAGTCTATTATATTGAATTTTGTTATAGCTATTTAAAGTAAACTCATCTCAAAATTAAGTCATATCAAATAAAATTTCCTATCTAACTAAACGCACAATTTATTGACTACCTACAACTGTCAAAATAGCAGTGTGGCATGTGACATGCGCCCAAAAAAACTCAACTGACAATTTACGAAAGTGATTGGTGGTAAAACGAGCAGCGGAAAAAGTGGGCACATAATTAACCAAAAATATATCAAATAGAGTTGAAAAAAGTTGACGAAAAATACTAACTACCAAAAGTATTGCCTGCGACAAACTGTCAGTTAAACGCTGTTAGTCACACCAAGTCAATCAAAACCAGCTTAACAAGCCATAAACAACACGCAAAATTGAAATACTAACTTAAATGAATGAGTGAATCATTAGCTGAATGAAATACCCACACTACCTGTAGCATATAGTATTACCAGTTACTGCTGTACTCCCAAACTACGCCTGCATTCGCCAGCTGTCAGCGCGCCAAACTCACGCGCACTCACATCACACGCCGCTTCATGTGCGACAACTCGTAAACTGTCATTTGCGCGCTGTCAAACTACCGACCGAAATGTAAATAAAAAGCCATACAACCCACCGAATTGAGGCGACCAACTGTTTAACTGGTTACTTTTGTTGTTACCACCTTTTTCGGTCATAGCACCCAACTATTCACCACAAAATACGAGTACACGGCAAAAGCCTATGGCTTGACAACTTCTTAGGCGCAATGTCTGACTCTTTTTTGCGTATTAACCCCAAATTTATGTCACTTGTAATATGAAACTCGTTGAGTGATTTGCGCAGCGTCAGGTTAAGGTTTAATTAAAATGTTTTAGACATTTAAGGCATATCAGGTTTTGAGTGTTTGTCTTCTATTACTTGTGATTGTATAATAAAAAGTAACATTAATTTAAGTAAGTGGTGAGCTGTAGTACAGGTGATGTAAAGCAGGATATAGTCTCTTTATATCTATTGGCATTAATATATACGTGGTACTACCTACGAAGCATATAAGCTTCCATAATTATGTTCAATTATATATTAAAGAGGCGTAGAGAGTTAGTGAATTATTGCAGAAAAAAATCTCCAAAAAATTGCTGCAGGCCACTGGGCTTCATGAGAACATCCTGCCCGGGAAAAATTGTCGTTGGTGCCCGCCTCACTCGTTCACTCTCTGTATGCAGCCAGTTTAACATGATGAATACTCTGTTATTGTTATAGACGTGTAATCGCAAGAAAAATTATAGGCAAATATTATTACAAAATCTAAAAAAAAAAAATTAAGTAAACACGAAACTCAGACAAGAACATTTAGTATACGACTGATCTAGGACTTATGAAGCAAATTGCCTATATTGTAAAAGTCACTGACTGAAGCATACTGTTTTATAACACTTTCTTGTTACAAAAATTTGCTAGACCAAATCCTGGAAACCCTTTTAACTTAGATATAAATGGCTTCAGATGGGAAGTTCTTTTGAGAGACCAAACTAAGTGGAAAATGATAACTTGCTTAACTAGAAATACTTTCATTATTGACTTAGGGCTCTTTAAATGCGAAAATAATAATAATGTAATCGGGTTTTAAATATAAAAATAGGTTGCGTCGAAAATATGACTGCTCTATTTCTGCCCTTTTTGTTACTTGAACATACCTCTAAAATGTTAGCTATAAATATGGGTATGTTTCATTCGCGTGTATTGCTCTTTTGATATCTTTTTCATTTGCGGCGCTCTGAGAATCAGAAATGGTTTAAGGGTCATGCAGGTCAGAAAAACGATTTTTCAGCGATTTACATAATAAATGAATAAAAATGATATAATTTTCCTGATTTGAATGCACTTCAATAATAGGTGATACTTTAAAAATATGGATTCGATTGATCCCGTAGCCGAGGTGAGTAAGACTTCTCTGTTTCAAATTATTTAAAATTCAGAAACCAAAAGAAATTACTATGAAAATAGATAAAAAACGATTAACGATTGAAGAACTGATATTTGACAAAATAAATAATTGCTTTTTGTAAAAAATTTCCACCTCAAGGTGACTTAAGGGGTTACATGGGTTTTCTCGAGTAAAGAATAGCCTTTTCTCAACAATGTTTTTCCCATATTAAAAACTAAATAATGTACTACAATGTTTTATTAATTAAAATTAAATATTTTATTAAATTTTTTTATTGTTCAAACATTTACTTTTAAAAAAAAATTTACACTTGGTCATTACGACGCCATTTCCGAAGACAAACGGAAAAAAGATGTGACCGCGTTGGCGGGAAAATCAAAATTAGATTTTTGACAGATCTTTTTACAAACAAAAAAATGAAAATTTCTGTGAAAATTTCGCGACATTTCTTTTCAAATAGTTGTAATCCAAAAGACCCTTCGTGCAAGCCCTTTAGAATTGTATCTCAAAGACCTGTGTAAAGTTTCATGAAGATCGGTTGGGCAGTTCACGAGAAATCTTGCCAATCGACTTCAACAGTTTCGAGGAAAAGGCTTTTAAAGAGACTAGGTAGTCTCGAGCGCAAAAGTTTCTAAGGCCGTATCTCCGAAAAAATTATTAAAAATTTAGGACTATTTCTATTGGTGTTGTAGAATTTTATAAGACAATAAAAAAAATTGATTTTATGAAAACCGTAAACCGATGTAACCTCTTAAAAATAGAAATTCTTATCAAAAACTTTATTTCTCCAATTATTACTTGAAAATATAGTATATCTAGGAGGGTCGTGAGGTCGTGTTAAAATCTCGAGTCGGCAGATTCAGCTGCTTCATCGAAATTTTCCACACAGGCTCTGAAAACAGCGTTTCGAGCAAGATACCTTTAAAATTTAGACATTGGTTAAAAAAATTGTTAAAACACAAATATTTTTTCAAATCTCCGAGACTATTGCGGATTAACTGCAAGATTCGAAGTATATTTTCAAATATGTACGCCAAATATTTTTTTTTTTTAATTTATTTGGTATTATTTTTTTATTTCTTTATTTAAAAATATTTTTCGACATTTCATTTTATTTTATTCAAAAAAAAAAAAAAACGGAAGTTGCTACAATTAGACAGATGTGTGACAATAACACACATACATATATACTTCAACATAAAATTGTGTTGTCAGTTTTGGCAAGCGTACTTGTAGGCATACACACACATACGTAAATTTAGTTGGGCGTGCGCTCTACTGCTTTTGACAGCTTTACCAGGGTTTAGTCGAAAATGGGCGTACGAACACCGGGCAGCGTGTGTTTGGCTTAATTTCGAGCATTATTGTTTTTAGTCATATTTTCTTAATATGGTTGCTGTGTTGGCAAGCAAAAATTCTAGCATCAAAACTTCGTAAATACAAATACTTGCAAACACACATATGCTCAATCTTTAATTGCCGCCAGTTTTTCGTTATATTTAACCATTGTTTGTATGCAAATTTTGCTGCTTCACCGCTTAGTAAGTCACATGTGGGATTTAATTTGTTTTTGTTTTTATTTAATTTAATTTTATTTTTTTCTTTCCTCAACCACTGCCCACACTCGAGTCATTAGCGTAAATTGTTGTTATTAATTTGCATGATTTGTCGCACACGCATACATGCAACTGCAAATCTGTGTGCAGCATTTGCCACTCAAATATTCCACGCACTTCACAATGCCCATTCAATTCGTTTACTGGCAGCGATTTGCCCATTCATCTCACATGCGTTCATTCATTCACTAATTCATAGTGAATTTCCCGCTTTTGCAACGGAAGTGAATTTGATTTATTAGCGCTGAGCTGAACGCTCGAGCCATCGACATCGTCATTGCTGGTAGCAAGTGTGTGTGTGTGTGTTGAACTGCATGCGATGGTGGGCTTTGTGGTCCACTTACGCTCACTAATACTTGGAGAACGTTATGTAGGTAAAATGTAGAGAAATTTGTAGTTCACGCCCTGTAGGAAATTGATTGCGAATAATATACTTTATGCTCAACAATCTACCTTTTCGAATACCTCGTTGAATTAATCGCCTTTTTAAGTTATGAAGCAACGATAATAATCTTTTTCACTCCTGTTGAGAATAGCGAAAAAGATTTGTATTTTCTTGTAGCGCTGGTTTTTGCGAGCTTTCTGTGGTTTGATTTTTGAATTTTATTCTAAAAATTTTTTCAAAATATTACTTTCAGTTTGCTAGTTACTCATTGTTTTGAGGCTTATTTTTTGTTATTACATTTATTGGCAACTCTGTTTGACATATTTTATTTTTTTCAATGTTCTGAAATGGTCTGTGTTCTTTTATTTCTTCAATTTCATTTATATATTTTTACTATATAACCAACATTAGTAAGTGGCAACCCTAATTTAATATTTCGAAAGCGTCAACTCTTTCCTACAACTTTTTCGGCAGACGATTTTTTCACATATTTTCATTGCTTTGAAACTAAGTTTTTGTTAATTGAAAATATGGCAACACTAGTTAATGCATTTTATCTCTCAGCGTTCTGAAATAGGTTTCCAAGATATCCATAATGTAGCACTAAATTTTTATTTTTAAATATTAAATAGGTGGCAATATTTTCAAAAGTAGTTAAATTTAACTTTTCCCCCTCATTCTACATTTAAGCAAAATCAATACGGTAATTTTGAGGTATAAGCGTGCCAAACATGTTAAAATTAGGTAGCTGGCAACCCTAACTTAATACTTTTAAAACAGAAACCGTGCTCGAAATTTTGTCAGCATAAAAATTTTATCACATGTGCACCTTGTTTTGGTGTTAACTTTTTTGAGATTGTGGCCACTCTGTTAAAAAATTTCCCCCCAACCTCAAATTTTTCCCGCAGGGTATTTTATTTGGCATTAAAAAATCGTGATTTTATCCAAAAATTTGTGTGGCACTGTTTTTGTATTTATATGCTGACTGTTTCCGGTGCAAAAACAACGCTGGTTGAGTGGTTGTATGCGTGAGCGTCCGACCGTTTCGTGTGTTGTCGACACACATATTACGAAGTGCGAAAAACAAATCAATAATGTAAATATATTTATATAAAAAAAAACTAAAATGTGTGTAACTGTGTGCAACTCTTCAATATGTTTTAATAATTTATTTTATGTATGTGATTCTACAATTTTCTTGTTTAAATAAAATACATACAAACAAACATAAATATAAATAAAATGTTAAAATCTTCCATTTTACTCATTAACAGTAAATATTTATTTGCTTTGTCACACATTTACCCGCACGCATTTGTTATGGTGTGTGTTTATGCAAATTAGTTCACCATTTGTGGTGTGTAAAGATGACTCATACTTTGTGGTTGTTTTTGTGCGACATTGTAACATTAGAAATGTCAGAAATATTTAATGTTTGCTGCGTGGAAATGTTTGAATTTAGGTCAGTGTCAAACGAAAGTGAAGGTGTTTTCAATAAATTGGACACACACACACATACATACATACGGACCTTTGTAATTTGAAACAGCTGTAAGCTGTGGTAAACTCTTTAATTATATGTTATTCATATGTCACAAGCCATTTAGTAATCTGTTATGCGACAATTAATGTCCACTGTGGGCTTTAATTGCCTTTCATTTGAGCATTGTTGTTGTTTTTTATAGTGTGTATGGTTCAATTTACAAATCGTATAAATGTCTAATCAACGTTGACTTTGAGGTTGATCTAGTAGGCTAATAAGCCATGCATAGAACAGTTTGGTCTTTAGCGATACCATTTAACATACTCTGCGGTCCCACTACCGACACCTCCTACAGTGTATCAAAGCGTGGGAACCGCAGATGCTTACAGCATAGTGCTGCCAATGCGGGAAAAGTGCACAAGAGTTGAATAATTTTTCCCTTAGAGCCTTTCTTGTAACATTTTTTGCATTTTTCTCGATTCTGCAGGCGTGTGTCGCCACCAAACAGTGACCAGTTAGTATTACCATCTCTTCTATCGAGTACCAATAGAAATTTTGCGTATGCCTAACTCTAGACAACATGTTCCCACACCAACTCCATTTCCTATCCTTCTTTATAAAAAATTAAAGTGTTGCGGGTAGCTAACACATCTTTACGACAGCCATTTTTCTATATGTTTACCTTGAATCTTCTTTCCCTCTTGTAATTTGTGGGATCATGTAGTCGGTGTTTGTATTGTAAATTCTCTTACAGCCAGTAGTCGTTCCCCTGATTTTGCTGCGCAATTTTCAGCGATTGGGGTATATAGGTGTCAGGTTTAGTACCAGTTCAAGAGCCGATATCCCTGTCCATTCCTTTGCTGACGCATTTGTTGAGTTTTATGATTCGGGGGTCTCTGCCCCTAGCGTTTTATGCCCTTCACCAGGTATGTGATTAGTAATAGTCGTTATGTTATCCATTCAAATACTTCTGAGGATGCATATAAAGCAGTTTATCATAGCGGGAGGATTGAAAAAATACATCAGCCTTCGCTATGAGCCGCCTATGTATGAGCCAGCTTTAAATCATGACACTGTTAGCAGCGACACCCATTGCCCAGTCGACACTAGCGCGGAAGATACAGCTAGGAGAAATTTTTCACGAACCAGAAAATACGATTAAGCCTTTGGGAACATTGATACCATCTTTGAAGACATAATAGGACGATATGTTTTTATACTTATGTTCCATTTAGCTAAAGTATTAATTTTGGCTTAGAAGTTGCTGATATTTGCGGAAGATGAAAGACTTTAACAGTTGTGCTTACATTTTCACACGAACTGAGATCACAAGGTTTAAAACAAAACTACTTGAAGACGTTTTATACTCTTATAACAACAAAAGCATTGAAGACATTGCATAAAGAACCTATACATGAAAAAACTATAACCACAAAACCTTCACGCGTAATAAAAACTAGACAGTAGTACCCGTGCATAAGTAAAATGGCCAAAGAACAATAGCAATACAAAATAATATTCAACACCAGCAAATGAACTCGTAAATTTTACATGTATAGCATAAGGCAAACAATGCCCAGGCTTGGGCATAAAAAGTGCTAAATGCAGAAAACAAAAATTCAGACAGGTTGCCCGCAAGGCAGTCGCTTGGGCAATTGGCCGTTAGTCGCGCAACAATTTGGACAGCAAAACAGTAGCAGCAAAGAAAGCTCTTGCCAGAGTGTAGCGCTGGACCTAAACACTACTTACCAAGCCACACAATAGAGAAAGACGTCAAGAAGTATAAAAAATAGTAGTTCCATACATACGTAGGTCTATAAAAAATACTGTTACATTTTTGTTCTACGCTTGTGTATGTAAATATTTATGAGTTCGCCGCAACAAGAAGTAGAAAAATCGTGAGATCTCTACACTTTGATGTACTCATTTCGTGCTGGTGCTAAAATTAACTACCGCAACGGTTCGTCGTCGTTGCAAATATTTAAGCGCTACGCCAGTTAACCCGCAAACGAAGGCAGCATGAAATGTGCAAATAAAAAAATTAAGAATAGGGTAAAAAATAGGCTAATATACTATCCGAAAGGGACATGTTGCCCAGTTTGGCTTTAGAGCTGTTAGTAACTATTAAGTTTTAGTAACTTTTTTCATGTTTAGGCAAATGTCATTGATGTGACATTATGACTGCTGATTGTGTAAACAATGACAGCTGTCAGATTGCTTATTGGCGAGCAACTGTGAAATCTTAATTGAAATATGTAAGTACAAGTATGTAAACGAGTATTTTCAGCATGAACTGTTAGCAGTGTAGATGATTTTTATTGTGTTAGTAGCAATTTTTAGTGAAATACATATATATTTTTGGATTTGTTTATGAAGAAGTACAAAATTGTATATATCGAATATGAAATTTGTTTCAGAAAGTAATAGTTAGGTTAGCGAGGGCAGCACCTTTAAAGTTTTTGTTCATGCACATACAATAGATACATATATGCAGTCCTTGTTATAAGTTTGGGTTCATGTATGCAAAATTAATTTATCTACGTTTCGAAGTGTTTTGAAAAATTTATGTATACACCTGTGAAGTCTCGATATTTTGTTTCGATATTAATTTCAGAACATAAAAAGTTTTTCATAATCATTATTTTATATCAATACAACGATTTTTTAAACAAATTAAGCAGATATATGTATACCGATTACTTTGCTATCGATTCTCGAGATATTAATACCATTATATCCGTTTATAAAATCGATATTTATTTCACAGCACTTAAAGTTTCTATATATCAAAATATCGAAATTTATTATACTCGAAATTTATTATAAGCATATTGATATCGATATTAATTTCAAAGCGTAAGAAGTTGTTTATAAGCTTTATATATTTATATTATATATTTATCAAAAAATCTACTTCTTTAACCAAATTATGTAGTTTTTGTTTCAACTATTTTGTTATCGATTATCGAGATCTTCCTACGACTACATCCGTTTATAAAATCGGTATTTATTTCACAGCACTAAAAGTTTCTATTATATATATCACAATGTCAATATTTTATATATAAAAATATCGATGTTTAAGCAAATTATCTAGATATATGTATATCGATATTTCTCATCTATTTTCGATATACAAATCCTTTCAAATAATCACTATTTATTTCATAGCACAAAACAATTCTTATAATCGATGTTATATATCAAAATATCGTTATTTTTAAAAAATTTATGTAGATGTGCATAAATCGATAGCAAATGATTTTCGATGTACATATGTATATCCCTTCCTAAAATGTTTGTGAAAATTACTGTCATATATTAAATATTAATGTTTCATGATAACAAAAACTGTAAGCACATATGTACATATCTTCTTATCAAGATTTGCTTCCTAGCAATACATTTTTTTTTGTTATCGATATTATACATCAAAAAAAAATTATAAAAAATTTTTCAAAAAATGATGTCTATATGCGATATTGTTTGACAGAATTTATAACAAATGAAATATATTTTAATCTTATCGATAACCGATATATTCAAAAAATATCAATAACATATGTATCGATATTTTTTTACTTATTCCCACTTTTGAACGATTTTAAATAAAATATATTTGAATGTTATCGATAACCGACATATTCAAAAAATATCGATAACATATGTATCGATACTTTTTTACTTATTCCAAATTTTGAGCAATTTTATGAATAAATTGAGAACATTATATGGTTTAAATTGTTAAACTTTAATAAAGCGAACAAAAAAACGAGTTCATCAAAGTGTTTGTATATGAATAAACAATCGGAATGAGCATTTGAAATTTTTAGAAGCGGAGAATTTTATGTCATCTCCCAGATTTACCAGCCTAGATACTTAAGAGAACAATTGAAAAATGTCGCCATATAAGAACTTGTCAAAGGGCTTGCCTTAAAAGTATAAAGAAATATATATAATATATACTCAGAATATTATGAAGTAATTTGATTTTTTAATCAGAAAAGCGTTTAAGAACAATTCTGTGGCCTCTTAAGTTCTATTTTCTAGAAAAAGTTACTCTAAATATTTATTTTCGACTTTCTCACGATGCACGTGCATATCTCAAAACGCATTGTTGCATTGTGTGGCGAAATGACTCCACACTTATCATCCTGAGTGTAGTCTAGCGCGACGACATTCTGCGAACACGCCTACCAATCGCTTGCCGTACAATGAGTAAATGTTTATACATATATGCACGCATACACATAATTTTAATTTACATTGCATATATTTATGTATCCAGTCATGACTTTTACCCGCACATGTCTACGAAATTTCCGCGAAACGTGCTGACGCGTCGGCGTAACTACTTGTACTACGAAGCGCCAGCGTTGATGGCCTATAGCGATAACGATCAAACAAAGCAACAGCAAATACAGTGAACAAAGCGCAGTGAACAGCTAGCAATAAGAAACCAGAAATTAAAAAAAAATGTAAATATTTAAAAAATGTAAAAAAGGCACCTGTGCGTCGCGTTGGTGACACATTGTATAGGCGCGCGCGCGTCGGAAATTTTCCAGGCACCATAAATGCAAATATGTAACAGTTACGCGATTCGCGTGTGAACGCGTCCAAAATTGAAGAAATTTCTACATTTTTCGACACATAAGTCACCATAAAAACAAGTGAACATACAAGCGCGCGCCAACTCTGGCAGCAATCAACACCTTACCGCATGAACGCATAAATTCCGCGCAAAGAAATACGAGTAAATTAAATTATCAAACCGAAAAATGGTAGTAAAAATAGAAAACATGACAACAGCAACGCGGTGAAATGTGTAGCGCGTCAACGCCGACAGCAATAGGTTAATCGATAAAGCGATATAACCGTAAGCGGTTGCGGTGACAACAACAATATCGGCTAGCAAGCGGCGTGGAGGCCCATGACGGCCATCAACGTATTACTCATTACGCGCTCGCTTGACTATAACCAAAGTGCACGCGGGCGGTTTTTATATACACAGATATAAATATAAAGCAGGCGCGCGCGACTTTTATAGTTAAAGTAAGGCGCACAACAGTACTGGCTAAAGAATAACATATAAATTGCGCGCAATTGGCAAGAAATACCGCTGGCGTTTGGTGTTTCAGTAGCGCGGGCGTCTAACATAGCGAACTCAACGCTTTATGCGCCGCGCGCACCGCTGTTGACTTGCCACGCACAGCTTGCTTACAGCCATAATTGAATTGCTAAACAACACTTCTGGTTTTTATTATACATTTGATTATTATTATTTTCACCGCCGTGCTTTATTTGCATTAAACTATTTTTAGCGTGTTTGTTACTTCTCATTTTTTGCACTATTAATCTTTTTTTTACAATGTTACTTTTGGCAATTTGCTATTTCACTTTGTGTACTTGAATACATTTTAGAAATGCCGCGCGCTACGTGCCCATGGCACAGGTGACACAACTAGAGTTTTATTGTGGGCGTTAAGTGTATTTGCTGCATGCAACATAATAACAAGCTCAACGCTCATAAAAGGTAGTCAAGCCAAGACTAATGACAAAGAGTTTAGGTCAACTTTTGTAGTGCGCTCACGTTTTTCTCGACGCTGAATTATATCGCGCACTTTTGTTTGAGTTGAATTGTTGCTATTTTGTTTTAAGGTGTGTAGTTGCTGGTTTTTTCTTCGATTGTTGATAAAAAGTGAAAGAATGCCATGCGGTTTGGGGGTTTTCCATGCGTGGGTTGCGTTGTTTTGTGTTACGTGAGGTCAGGGCTTAGACCTGGTTTTATTTGCATTTTTCGCTACATTTTTCTCTTTTCTCCCGCGTTTGCTGAGTGTATTCCAACATGTGTCTATATCATTGTCGCATTGTTGTATGCCAGATAAGCACACTCTATGGAAAGTATAATGTGAAAACAAAAACTCTCAAATAGTGTATTTGAAACCAACAGATTTACCAGGTAAACTTGATATCATTATGTTGGAAATATGAAGCGAAATTTATGTAAACGAAGAATTATATTATTGTATAGTTCTGTCCTAGCAGAATATTATCGATCTCACTTGAGATTATTAGAGATCGATCTCATTTAGAAACCTCCTCCTACATATTCTGTTGTATATGAAGCTGGATACTCTCGATCTGGTAATGTAGTAATCGTTGATTGATGAGGTATGTAGGTAGGTAGCTATGTACCAAGGTTCGACAATCTTACCGATCAAAATATTTTGAGACTACTGCGGTTTGTATCATTAAACGACTTTCAGTTCCATCTCATCCCAAAGACAGAGGGATATTAGATGAGTGGAGTTGGTGGGGCATGCAAAGAGGTGGCTAGTGTATATGCGGTGACGCATTGCACGCGGGACACATATCGAGGTCTATTCTGGATAGGTAAGAGGTTAACCTGCTACAGTATCCAAAACGAAGCTGCATTTTAGTTTAACATTTCATCTGTCTTGAATATTGGTCACTTACATATGTTTCATCAGAATCCATTTATTTGCTGTTTATAAGGTATCCTATGCGAGTATTATAGTCCACTTTGCTAAGTTATCAAGATCCATTCTTTTTTTTTCGAATTGTCTATATTGTTTCTGCCCGACAACTCACTTATTTTCGATCTCTAAAAACGTTCTCATCTGAGTCATCTGGAACCATACCTTTGCTTCTTCATAGTCTGTATCGTTTGTCTAAATGGTTTAATTCTAATTTTCATCCGTCTATATGTATGTCTATTGTCTATACCATTTATAAATATGTATATTTTGTTATGTTGAGACAAGCACAACCGGCCACCACTTACGCTTCGAAGGTCATATCTAGTAGAGTACACATTTTCCGTTTCTATAAGCTTATTTACACATCGGGCTCTTTCTGATAGTACTGAATTGGTCGCAAATAGCAGAAAGTTCTTGCAAGATCATTACTACTAAATAGTAGTGATTTCGAAGCTGGGAATATATAAGTAGATTACACGAAGTATGAAAACTGATGGTAACTTTTTGGAGTAGTTACAGGACTTTGGTATGTTATGTAATGTTTTATTCCGAAAATTATTGAGGTTGGAAAAATATTTGCAATAATTTATTAACTTGAGATTTTAAGCACCAAAATGAACGATGAAATCAATTACATCTATCTCTCCCGCTCTCTTTCTCACTCTCACATATCTTTTAACAGCTATTTCAGAGAGAAACTTTGGCCTTTTCAATAGTATTATTATTAGATAGTGTCAAAGAAATTATTTTTGTATAATATGTCTAGACTAAATACCAGAGAAAATATTTCCTGTCTCCTTATTTCAAATTTTGTTATTTTCTCTCTAGCCGTTATTTATTTAATTTGTTATATTGATATATATAATTTGCCGTCAGTGAATCGTGTTAACCCAACCTTTTCCTGCTAATTAACCAACCATTTCTATGCATACCCACATTACCGGTTTCGAATGACACCTCAGTTGCGTTAAATATTTTGCACATTCAAATGAAACGGAAACATGCTTTGATCAGCTGTCACATCTCCACGCATCGCCTGCATTTGTGCAAATAAATATTTATGTATAATTGGTTTATAACTTTTATTTTTCGCACGCAAATTGTTACGGTTTTTGCATACAATGCCGACAACTCACTTGCATGTCGTGCAACTGTCACCATTGACAGATGTCATTGTCAGTATGCGTCGGCGCGCAGTGTTGCTATCGCTTTAACAAAAAGTATTCCAATGCAAATTTAATTACAAGCGAATGTTGCTTCCCGATAAATTCATATGTGCAGTTTGTCGCCGGCTTCTGTAAACTTTATTTATTGCGCCAGTTTCGGTTCAAGGACTTTTGCTCCTTGCTTACATGTTTTACGGCTGTCCGTTAACCTGTCTACTGTTTGTAACTTTTGCAAGATGTCTTGCTTGAGTATTGCGTGTTAGGGGTGATTACTAGATGGCAAAACATAGTGAGAGGTGTCTTGACGATATAAAATTGAGTAACTTTTTTTTGTAAACTTTTTTTGCATAAGACATGTGTATGACTACGATAGGGGTTTTCAACTGCAACAATTCCTGTCCGACAAAACTTTTTTATAAAGAAAAAATAATATATTTTTGCACTTCGTGTGACTCTTCTTTCGTACATATTTATAACCAGTCCTTTTTCCAAAAAATAATTCCATCCTTTTGTACCAACATACATACCTACATTTTTCTTGTTGACCCATCTCCAGACAAGCCACACATGTCTTCGTTGCTGCCTTTTGTATGCAAATTTACTGGCAGTCGCACGATATTCAAAAAGCAGCAATAATGTGTAGAACAAGCAGCACACAGGTCAATCGCCTACGGAAAATTGGCTGTCTGACTAGCTTAGTGAGTGTCTTTATCGCCAGTTGCTATAATTTTTCTTATGTATACGAGTGTTTCTAAATAATGCACTGTTATCTGGTGCAGTCTTGCATGAAATTGTTAGTAGATATTCAAATGTAAATGCAAAGAAAAAGTTAATGAAGGCAGAGTTGGAAACATAGTCAAATTGAAGATAATGCAAATTATAGCAACTTAAGTGCAATTATAAGCAAGTTCAAATGAATTATACGGTTGCTAAGTTAAAGAAGAACTTTAATGCACTGAGTCGTCGCAGAGTCTACTAACGATAGCTTTTTCTCAATTTACGTAGAGAAGAGGGATAAAAGGATGGGCCTTTGAGCTTGAGTGAGCTTTTACGGAGCTCTTTCTCAAGTATAGTTTTAGTTTACCGGATCACTATAGAGCCGAATCAAGCAAATCTAGCTGCCATTAAGGTAGCTGTAGGTGTATAACTCCGAAGTGTAGTCTCTTTCAGGGAAGTGCGCATTCAGCTCAACAGCACAACAGCAATACTAACTTCAAGCTCGCTCACTGTACGCCAAAACTAGCATCAAACAACATTATTATCAGTCTCGTTTGAATGCCTAGTCATAGCATTAAGGATCCTTATTTTCAAAGTTGAATTGGAAGCATACAGGGAAATTATCCTTATTTTTTTTTTATTGATTTTTGAAACTTGTTTCGATTAATAACACATTGTTTTTAGTTATCACACTGGACCAGAGTTCTCACTTGTGCTAAAAATTATTACAGAAAAGTAGTTGTTGTAGCGGCCGAAAACATTTGTGAAGTAAATTGAGAGAACTTCTGCAGAGTTGACAATCCTTAACCAGTAAAAACCCGGACCTGCTCCGATTAAGTAGACCCGACTGTCGTGGAAACGGCTAAATAGTAGTAGTCTACATTAAGTTTTAACAAAGTTTATAGTTGTCAAAAACCAATCCTACTATTTACTTTTTTATTTAAGTAGCAAAATTGAGATAATGTCGGTTGAACAATTCCCTGTCAAATAAGATATTGAGAGTTGTGACGTCAGCTAAACAGCTGATTTTTTCAGATACTTTCTAAAATAGCTTACGTTACGTCATTAAGCTTAATACTTCAGCAGTTGGCTATATGTTTTTTACTAATATTTACTTTTTAAGAAATTATGTTCGTCCAAGCCTTACTTGAAGCGCACTTTTCTGGTAGTACTTTTTCAACCTAAAATTTAATATTTGTGGCTCAAATTAAGTAGATGAGCCATATCTTTGTATATAAAAAGTACATGTCACGTTGTTTGTCCGCGATGGACTCCTAAACTACTGATCCGATTTTAGTAAAATTTAGCACACTGTGACCAGTTCGAACCAACTTAGAAGATAGGACAGTTAAACAATTTATATATAAAGAATACAGTAGCCAGAACCCCTAGTGGTAATATAATGAACAAAAAACCTAAAATATTTTCTGCCGAGAAATTTTCAAAAAAAATATTCCCTTAAGGAGGAATTTGATGATGCAAAGATTTAATTATTATAATTTTTTTTTTTTTTTTTTTGCAAGTGATCAAGGAAGTNTCAAGGAAGTGCAAATAATTGCGGGTCGATTACGTCTCTTTTGGATACCAAATTATAATACATTATGCTAGGACATAAGTAAACCGGAAGGAAAGTTAATTATTATAATTTTTTTTTTTTTTTTTTGCAAGTGATCAAGGAAGTGCAAATAATTGCGGGTCGATTACGTCTCTTTTGGATACCAAATTATAATACATTATGCTAGGACATAAGTAAACCGGAAGGAAAGAAAACTATAGGAATTTAGTTTTTGGGGTTGAGAATAATATGGACCTATTTTTCCGAAATTTGAAGGTACACAGTATTTGGGGGCTTGGAAATATTATGCACCTATTTTTTCCGAAATTTGGAAGCATTCGGTAAAACGTAAGTAAACCGGAAAGATACAAATTTATAGGCACCCAGTATTAATATATTAGGAACAGTATTGACTTATTTTTCCAAAATGTACATGTATTCGGTATTTGGAATCTTAGGAATAATATAAACTTATTCTAACTAGTTATCGTTCAGAGTTGACCTGCCACTTATTCTAAAACTTTATTGATGCTTCGATGATCTATTCCAAACTGAAATTAGCAACTAATTTGCATTCAGAATGGCGCTCTATAGCAAATAGACGATCTTGTGAAACGACTTTTCCTCAACAGCACTTAGAGCGAGGACATCTTGGGAACCTAATGTAGCAAATAAGCATGTTTTTTCCTAGAAATATTCGCATGCAATTTGAGTTATGACTGAGTTTATTACTTTTTGTTGTTGTAATATTCATGTTTTACACGCAACAGCTAATTAACGTTTCCAACACTTGTTTTTTCCGCTAACTACAATCGCCGCCTGCCAACTCGCCTGGATCGGCTGCACACAATGCGATTATGCGCGGCGTATTTTACAAAAATTTCTCACATTCTAATGCCGAAGCGCATCGTGATCATTGTGGCATTAAGTCTATTGAAAAATTGCGGAAATGACTTACTTACATAATGAAGTTAAAAATGCGTGGCCAGCAATAGAGCAAAGGAAAACACACAAACTAGATAAAATAAGCGGAAAGTTGCACGTAATATACTCGTAACAATAAACTACAGCTCACCAATAATACACAAGTGACACATATGCGTACGCATGTGTCCCCAATTTTTCCAAAACACCTAATAAATCAATGCAAAAAAAATCGCATTGCAAATGTCGTTGCTGTAGTGCAGTAGATACAGTGTTCAGAGAGCAGGTTATCTGTGGCGAAAAATCGCAATCGCAAAAAAGTTAATGGTTTCGTGTGAAATTGTACGTAAGAAGTTTTAAATGCCGTCAGACAGTTCCCTTATACCGAGTTTCTGATGAGTGTTCTCAGAGAGCAAGGGTGCAAGTGGAGTAGAAAACCGGTATTTGATAGTGGTCCGAGTCGATGTTAGGATCTCGGAGCGTACGCACGCCTAAAACACTGGGTACTCGTTTTCCGTCTATTACAACATGATTCATCTAGTTGGTGACTTTTCGATCCGGATACTACCTGGCTTGATGAATTTTCCTATGCTGAAATCTAGTACTGCAGATAACCATATTTCGAGCCCCGGCGAAGTCGATCAGCCTCAATCTATTTGGGCATGTTTCATCGTGGACCGTTGTTTCAAGGACTCCTTCATTGCCCGCCCTGGTGTTAAAGTCGCCAAGCAAGATATTGACATTGTGGCTATGGCAGTGCCCATAAGTGGGTTCAAAACTCTCATAGGAGACATCTGTGGTCACATCGTCCATCTTTTCCGTCGTGGCGTCGGCGCAAATCAGCGATATGTTCAAAAACTTCGTTTCACTTTCAGTAGTCATCAAAAGGGAGCTGTCTCATCCGATTATTTGCTTCTCATGGGGGGCGTTATTTACATGACGGGTCCCAAATCCAGCGCACAAGTCTGGGGAGGTTTGGTTCGCCTTTTCACTTTAGCTTGTCTTAAAATGGATGTTTTTTGGCTACCCTTCATTCAAAATGAAGCCGAGACAATCAACCAACATAGTGTGTCTGGATTTGTTTCGACAAGTTTGTGATCAATATCGATGTATATTATACGGTTAGGGCTACCTAAACTGTTTAATCTACGAGGATCTTTCGCAATAAGTGGGTACTCTTGGAAAACCATCACCACACACATCTGAAGTGTGTAACACCTATCGAGTAACCAACTGGAACACTACAAATTTCAAGTTCCCACCATTCGTGCACCACCTACTGTGCCACAATGTGCTGTGATGCTTAAACGTTTCTACGCGGTTGTGAAATTGTAGTGTAAAATTATGCGCTTAAACTACTGTGCGTCTCTAACTCGTGCAGCAACAACCGCTATACGCCTGCTGGTCGGTCGCTCTAGACGAACGGCCCGCGCGCGTCATTCCTGTCCGCCCAATTCCACAAACGCAGACGCAACAGCGCTGCAGTCTGCCGCGCTGTCTACCCATGGTGTTACAATTATGCATGCAACATGCATTTTTATGCCACTGCCGCAATTGCAAATCTAATTCAGCCACTCAAGCGCGTCACCAATTTGATTCGCAGATTTATTTACTACGTGCAACAATTTCATTTTTGCACTGGCCGCCCCTCACACGCGCAAGTTGTTTGTTTTGTTTTTGCTTTTGCATTGCTATGCGCCTTTGTTTTTGATTGAATTGAATTTTCCGCTTCGTTTGTCTGCTGTTGTTGTACAAGTAGCGTGGCGCGCACTCGCTGTGTTTGTTGCGTTTTCTATTCTTTCTACGCCTTCGTTTGCATAAGCGTGCATTGGCGGCGCGCTCTTAGCCTACACGTCGTCCAACGACCCACGTTGCATGCAACCGCAGCACAGCAATATCGTGCGTGGTTGTGTGTGCGGCAGCGGTCGCCTGACACGTTTTGGCGCTGCCGCACGAAGCGGCGTGTGGGCGTACGCCGTCGGCATAGCGGTTGACGTTTGTCGTTGTTAATTTTCGTTGCGGTTTTTCGCACACAGAAATCATTAAAGCGCAGGACATGCAACACACACACATATTTGTTGATGTTGTTGTTTTTTGGCAGCATTTGTTCTGTGCAAATTTAGCTGAAAATTACGCAAAGCGGCTTAAGAACTCATTGCAACACGCTTGTACGCCAACACAATGTGGCTTTTGTTGCATGCCTGGCATTTTGTCATAATTGAATTGAGCAGTTGAGCTGCATGCAACAACGGCAACAAACACAGTGAAAGTAATCATTTACGAGAAATTGAGAAATTTCTGTTTTGCATTCTGCATATTATTTTCTCAGCGGTCAACAGGCTTTAGACTGCCCGTTGGCATGCAGGCGGGCGCTTTGAGCGCTTGGCTGCCAGCGTATCAGCGCGCAACATACACGTATGTGTTGTGTAAGATTAAAATTCATACATACATGTACATATGTATATCGGGTTATTATTCTTCGTACAAAGAAGTCTCATCAGCTGCACTCGTCCCTTGCAGTTTTTACATATTCTACACAGACGCCAACGCTGTGACCACAGTGTGGCACGCATCTTGGTGTAGCCAAGCGCCGTTCGGCTGATCGTTCGCACAAAATTCGCTTCCGCATTTCAAGCAAATCATTCGAATTTGAAAATTTCCATTGTTTCTTGGTGAGAAAGTATTTTTTAATGGCATTAAGGAAGTTTATAAGATATTGGAGGCTATGAGTATGGCAATAATATGTTTATTTGTGCCTAGGAAGTTGTTATCACTCGGAGATTCGTGAATGCAAATGAGCGCTTTTTACATTTAAATCAAAAGCTTAGAAACTTACTTCCCAAAGTAATATTTCGTTTGGTTTTGATCAAAATAAATAATAATCTGGTATCGCCCTTGGACCAAAACGAACTTTTGATATATTACTGTCAAAAAAGCGTTGACTTAATTAAAAATCCATGGATTCAAGCCCCGCTTGTAGTTGCTAAACGGTGTACTTTTCGGTTGCGCTATATTGAAGAGCTGAGAACATCAAAGTTCTAATTTTCTATCAAAATGTGTTCTTTAAATCGATTGGAGCTTTCATTTTCATTAAAACTCTCTTTTATATCAAGCTTTCACTATAAATTATCCGTTTCTATCGAAGAATCTAAAAAAACCAATAATTCTACTTTTTGATTAAAAACTGATTTCCAATAGGAATTCATCAATTGGAGCTTTCATTTTTACTAAAACTTTTGCTTTCTCGACAAACCTTCTATATCAAGCTTACATCCTTATCGAAGGGCCGAAAACAGCAATAATTAAATTTTTTAATCAAACACTGATTTCCAACTGGAATTTATCAACTGGAGCTTTCGTTTTCACCTAAATATTTTGCTGTTCCACATAAGCTTCTATATCAAAGCTTACACTACAAAATATTGATTATTTTATATTTAATTAAATTTTCAGCAAAATACTTTTTTGTTTCAAAAGTTGATCTCAGTTTATATAACCTCTTTCTTGTTGTCTGGCATATTACCTCCTCTTGTTGAAAAAAGATGAATAAAGCATAATTAGGTCTACATAAAACATTGAACCAATTAAGAAAGGTTTCCAGTTTTATAATAACTTTTGATGAAGACAGGGCATTTTGGTATTTTAAATAATGATTTTTTTACAAGTGCAAAGCTTTTGAGGACATATATTTGTAATAAACCATGAGCGAGGTTTGGATGCTTTTAAAAACTTTCAAATTAAGAATGCATTGTAAAGCTTTCGAGTTAAGTGTCCAGTACGTTTACGAACAGATGTTCTTAAAAAATTTAAGTTCATTGGATTCATTAAATTAATAAATAATGAAACTGCTTATCGCTTAACATATTAACCTGTCGCTTCGAACTTCTGCTTCGCTCAGCTAATCAACTGAATCGTTGAAACTTCGTATGTTAAATATATTAATATGATCAAAATTGTCATCTCCCTCACTCCCTCACTGTGTCTGTTAAGAGATCTGCCATCATTAAATTCTGAAGCTCAAAACTCGATACATTCTCTAACACTTTCATCTCTAAATTTTGTAAAATTTCTAGTGTTAGAATAAAGCTTCAGCGAAAGCTCAACACCTCGCTCTCTAAATTTCGAAAAATTTCTAATGTTACAAAAAACTGTATACGAAGACTTAACACCATATCTAAAATTAAAAAAAATTTCGATTACAACAAAAAAGCTTATATGAAAGCTCAACCCTTCCATCTCTAAATTTCGCAAGAAAAGGTTTTATGAAGACTCAACAACCTCATCTTTAAAATTTCATAAATTTCGAGTATCTGAAAAATAACTTCCACAAAAGCTTAACACCTCCCTCTCTAAATTCTATGGTCAAATAAAATTTTGAATCCAAACTAACAGATGTTGAAGTTTTTATGCGCAATTCTTTCAAAAAATCGCGCCCTAAACGTTGCATAACACCGCCATTTACATAAATACCCAGCACCAGCACTAGCAGTGGGTGGGAAACCTTAACCTTCCAGCATAATTTAGCGCATTCGCAATAAAACCCGCATAAATGACATTTACAGACCATAAGCGACACTCGCAGACGCAGACGCAGTCACAGACAAAGCCTTAGTCGCAGCTGCCTGCTATTTGCCAAGCTGTTATCTACCCACGCAATTGCACTTGTGCCACCAACAACAAGAATTGCAATAAGAGCACACGAAATACAATGACATAGCAATTGCCTGAAAGGCTTCGAAGGCTTTTAAAAAACATTACAATCAGCAAATCGACTTGGCAATGTTCTGCTCTGTGGTGGCGTGTCTGCGACGGTGCACAAACCAGCGGATGCAAACATTGCGCACACGCGCTGATATTTTAAAGCGTGAAAAAAATGCTGCAAAAATTACAACAAGCGAAAAAAAGAAAAAATAAAATGAAAAATTGCTTTTTTGCAAAAAAAAAAAAAAAATATTTTCGAGTGGGTTGTTTGGTGGTTGCGTTGCGCTTTGGTACGCGTCCGGTTGCGACGCTGCGCATGGCATATGGCACGCATGCGCTGCAACATTGCGACTATAGCAGTTTTCTCAATGAACTTTGTTGCTGCGCTGCGCGGCGTTTGCTGAAAATCGTGCGAGTGTGGGTTTCATTCATACAAAGCCACTCGAGCAAAATCCAAAAAATACATAAAAAATATATTTAAGACCAATAATGCAATGAGTTTTGTAAGCGTACATATGTATATATTTTTTAAATGCATTTCCAAATTATATTTCCTGCGCTACGCGCATTCAAATTTGCAAAATTAACGAAAAAACGGCTTGGGGTTACCAGGTTGTGGATATGCTAGTATGTAAGTGATATGTAAGTGACTACTTTGCTAAGACTCCTGTGATATTTGCATTCATATATAATACATACATACATAAATGCACTCTKACATACTTATTTCGCTTGTATAAATATATAGTGCCTTTTTGTATTCCTTGCAGAATTGTGTGGGCCGCAGAACATGCGCTTCGCCAACCGGTTGTCTATTTGGACAAAAAAAATCAGAAAAAAAGTATTGACACAAAACAACATAAAAACAACAATAAAAATTAAATTAAACTAGCAAAATTGCACAAAAAATAGCGCGAAGTCAAAAAGTCTGGCTGCAAAAGTTGCCGGTGTTTAATTTTTTATGCTGTTTTTGTATATTCTTTTTTTTTGCTTTTGCATGCTGAATTGCATTTCTTGCGCGGTCTTCGAGTGGAGCGCGGTATTAGGCAACCCACTTAAAATGCACATATTTACCAATATTTTTATTTTATTCGAGTTTTTTTTCAAATCAGTTAGCTCTTATATTATTGCCAGACCTACGCGGCGTAAGTCTTTTTTTTTACATTTTGATCCATTGCCTGAGCATTTGTGGATATTTGTGACTTTTTCAACTTCTTAGGAAGTTTGAATTTGCATTTAAACGCGTGACTTTACGGCGGAAAAAAGTAATGTTATGTATTTGAATAAGTCCATTTCCGCTCGTGAAAAGTCACACAGTTGGCTAAGAATAGGTACAGTCTTGTACCTATTAATAAGAGCGAGGAAATTTTTTAAATAGGACTAAAATTAAAGCTTATTCAATATCTATGCGATCTCGCAAGATCTCTAAGGTACACAAGAAACTTTTCATATGAGAGGAATCTGGTTTTAAAGCAATATATTATATTTTTCGTGCCCGAGTAGTTTCTAAAACATTTACGATTCTGTTAGGCTAGTCAGCTGGGCTCGTGAGCTACGTAGAAAATAGTTAGCGATGGGAAACGGAGTGCTGTTATGTAGTTCATAAAAAGTAGTCATCGTTCATTGTCGTCATCGGGATTTCATGTTCTGCGACCTGACCATCGATACCTCTTTCAGTGACTGGTACCATTGGATTACCAAATATTTGAAGCGTTGCCATGCTAATGTGGGACAGATGAAAACCTCAATTGTTACCTTAATGCCTTTCTCGTAAAATTTGGTGAAGCTCATTCTAAGGCTATGTGGCGACGCCAAACTGTGACCAATGAGTATTCCAGTCATGTTACTACAGTCTCTTCTATCAAGAATGAGCAAGAACTATGTGTACTTTTTGACTTTGGCATTTTTACATCCCGATTGATCGTTCCTTCGAATTTTAAGCTTCCTTTTCATCCTCGTGAAGACAGTGCATGSGTTTACCAGTGTCGGTCGGTCGTTATCACTAGAGTGGTTCTTGGCAATCTCGTCCACTATCACATTGCTGTCGATGCTTTTATGACCTAGAGCCCAGTAGAAATGGAGACGATTGTTCCTGGCGACACTCTTCACGACGGCCTAATCTCACCGTGCCTAAAAGCACATAGATCAAAATAATATTAGTTTATCAAAAAAGTCTTGCGGTATTTCGCTAGTTGGCGCTGAGAGCACGTAGTTCTAGTTTTATTCGTCGCATCGGGTCATGCTATACCTTTTTGGAAAGCTCATTTCACGCGCTAATATGTGTTTGATTGATTGTCATTTCTTTTAAGTCGTTCGTGAGTTATAGCGTCGCAAACATGGAGCAAAATAAAGTGAAAATACTGCATATTTTACAGTACTACTACGATAAAGGCAAAAATGCATCTCAAGCCGCCAATAAAATTTGTGCAGTTTATGGACCCGATACAGTTTTTGTTCTGGTGTAGAGGTGGTCGAAGGTGCGCCACGCTCCGGAAGGCCTGTCGTCGAAAATTGCGATAAAATGGTGGGGCATGGCTGGGCATGACTCATAAAAAAATTTATGAACAATAGAAAATTCAATAAAAAATACCGCAAGACTTTTTTGATCAGCGCCCCAAATAATACATGCAATTATTTTTTGGTTCCAATTAGTCAGGTGGAAAGAAAGCCTTCGAGGCAAGACATAGCGATTCTGTGCTCCTCAAAAGAGATATTATTTACCCCTGAGTTTACTTTTTTTATTCTTCACTTCTTTCATACTCATCTCCGTCTCCTTCTAAAGTTATAGAATTAAATGTAAAAACAGTTTTTAAATAAAAATGTATAAAACCTTTAATAAAAAAAAATACATATTTTAATCATCTGCTCTCTTTTTCTACTTACAGATCTCCAATCAATTCGTCGCTTATTGGAGCACGACAGCAGCGGTACGATATGCCCCAGTTGTCGCATCTCTTTCGACAAGGGCAAACGCCGGAAATTGATCGATACCTGTGGTCATGAGCGTTGTTATTCGTGTATGTTTCGTAATGACCAGTGTCCGATGTGTATGAACAGTAATAGTTCATTGAAGGGTGAGTAAAATAAGCGAACATATTTACTAAGCTTTCATTTGAAAAAAAAAAAAAAAAAAGATTGAGTAGATTGAGTAGATTCTATCTCTAAAAAGATAGTTCAAACCAGTGCTTAATAACACTTAGCAAAAAGCTTTGGTTTTTTCTGAAATAATAATGATTCGACTACCAACTCTAATGGAGTAGTTCACAGTAAACTTTAGCTTAGACTACATCCATGAAAGAACCAAACAAAAATCTTCTGTTTCATCCGAAATTTTCTCTTAATTAGACCTTTCTTCTTTTATTGTTCCTCCAAGCTTCACCTGCAATTGCACCTCGATACACTTTATACTCGTCTTCCGCAAACCATTCTAATTTTGTTTCATCTTAATTGCCGTTTTGTCATTTCGTTTTTTGTTGTTTTCTATGTCATAAGGATTGCAACCACTAGATTTACAAACACTCTTTGTAAAAGTAGGTGTATACGATTTTATTGCTGACGGAAATCATTTGCCAACACCAACAAATCTTAAATCAGTTGTAACAGCCATTAAATGTCAGCAACACCTTTCTCTTTCGCGGCTATAAAAATCTTCGAAGCTTTAACTCAGCATTAGCTGAAGCTATAGAGTATGGATGTTCGTTCAGAGCAAGTGTAATCGTAATATTGTGACCAGGGTTTGGTTTTAATTTGTATGTTTTCTTTTCAATCAAATTTATTGCTCGCTCTCTAGCTTTCATTTAATTTGAAAAGAAAATTGAGAGTCATTAATTGTTTTTGTAATAATGAGTTATTGCTTTGGTTTTGAAACGAACTCGAAAAGTAGAAACTATTGCCTAATCAAGCTTGGGAGTTGGATGGTATTTAGAATTAATAAAATGCTGAGATAATGGTTTCCGTAGTACTACTAGTTTCCCAAGAACTTTCGTTAGACTAATTCCATTGAGAAAGTTCTGGATCACATGTCTGAAGTGGACTTTAATCCAGCTGATATTTTCCTTTCGTATTTAAGCTTTATTAAAAGCTTTGGTTGAAGGTTAAGAATTGTAATTGAAAAATATAATTTTTTAAGATTAACGCAGTTCCAAACTACAGCAATTATTCGAAAGCAGTCATCTTATGAATATCTATTATTGAGAAGACTTACACGATATTTATGAAGATTATTTCTTATTATTAGGCACAATGTAGCGAATCACTCTTACTTTGCGGAGTAAGGAAAGTATATAAACTAGTATTTTGAAGTGTGTTGACTGCGAAATTCTCCTTAAAATCTCAATGGTGCGCCGAAAATCATTTGGTATACAATTTTCTCCTCTTCAAATCGCTTAAAGTGCTATTTTCCTTTCCTCAACTTGTAGTTGTTGTATTCGTCTCTCTTCCTTCATTCTCTCCTCTGTTTATTCATAAGTCCACTCGGAATTCAGAAAATCTAGGCGAGTGGCTCAACTCAATCTAATTGGAACGGATTTATATTGTTCAACGTAATCTAACCAATCGCTACTTGTTTCTTAATTAATCACGACATTCTTGCTAAAACAATCTCATTAGAACACCCATTACAATTATCATAGCTTTGCCCGCACCCACAAAATCAAATCTATTGTGCAATAAGCTGAAGTTTATAGTGATTTGTATTCTAATAAACTAATAACAAGCGTAATAATTATTGCGCTGGATTATGCAATTCAATAAATATACGAGGGTTGTAGAATAGGTCGGAGATTTTTTTTGGTATCAAATGTAGGTATATAATTTTTCGAGGTTCTTTGAACTATGTATATGGTTATTAGAAACCTAACCTAACAGGTCTCTGTTATTGAGACTAAATCCTGTTTCGGCTGCACTTTCCACCTGTTTGAGTGTACCTTACACTTATAGGGTCTTGAGAATGATCTATGATAACATTCGGTTTCAAATCCATATAAAAATTAGTCTTCGAGTATGTTCCATAATAGACTAAACATACCGTCTATAAACTGAGCGATATGAGGACCTTTCATTCTCGCTTCCACCGATGAGTTACTAACTATTTATAGGTTTAGTATGCAAATTATTAGCAATACATCGCTCCAGGCGCGTGCTCAGTTAATTTGTACTGATGCGGCTACCAAAAATGATCCACAATGAACTTTAGTAGCTTAATATGAAAAGTATTGGCTCATAGTCAAGCCTTTCTTCATGTCCAGGGTTGATTTTTTTAGGCGAAAAATGAGATTTCATCCACAAATATTCAAATTGATGATGCTACTCCGCTTTAATTATTGTGAAAAACTCTACTTTATCACTACCAGCAGCAGTGTTGCATTTAAAACTAACCTGTGGGGTTTTTTAATGCCACTCGCTTAACAAACTGCGCTCGTAGCTTGCTCTTAAGGCGCATTACGCTTATTAAGCTAAAAAATTACTACAAACTAACACTAAAAACAACAAACAGTTTACCTACCAATCAGCGCAATGGTTCATTACAATAGTCAGTGATTAGTAGAGTAGAATTCGTGAACGTTTAGTGTCATTAAAGAGCGATTTTAGCTGCGGTTTTGCAAAGCTTGTTAAAAGCTGAGGGCATAACAAAAATCAAGGTAAAAAATACTAATTGTCAGCTGCAATTTTTTATAGTTATGTATACCCTGAACAGGGTATACTAAGTTTGCCATAAAGTTTCTAACATACGGAAGGAAATGTCGGAGACGCTGTTGTTGAAAACATTAACGTGGTGCAAAAACCAAGAGTTGTCGACCTATAATTCCAGCCTTTTGTACTATTAACTTCGGAACATGACGCATAAAACAGAAGTAGTATTCCTTGTTGGCAGTTTGGCCGATCAAAAGGAATTCAGAGTGCGCCACACCTCGATAATCGAAAAAACTATCAACGTAACCCTGATTTTAAACCTGCCTTGAAGTGTTCATTTCTGCTTTGACTAACCTTTGCCTTGATATTCGGTCGACTGATCATCAGTTTTCGGGTCGTAAGCATCCAAGACTCATCGATAGTAATAATACATTTCATGACATCCTGCTAGGCGGAGAACTTTGTTCCACAGACGTTAACGCGACGTGGTTTCTTGAACTAATTGAGTGATTTCGAAATAAATAGTGCTTTCACTTTTCTTAGGCCCAAACAATCTTTCGAAATTGTTTTCACTGATCCTTCCGATATTCCAATGATGCCAGTGGGATCTCTGATGTTTATCGTCGATTCTCAAGCACCAAGTCCTTTATTTTATTCACGTGTTGATCAATAGTTGATGTTGATGGCCATCGTGGACGTGGTTCATCGTCAAGGCGTTCTCAACACTCTTTGAATAAAATTTACCAATCAAAACACTTGCTCGCAGCAAACAATTATTACCGTAAGTCTTTTCCAACATTCTGAACGTTTCGGCATCAGACATTGGATTCCGCACATAGAATTTAGTGTTACTTTTTTATTGAATATTTTCATTCATCGTAAAAATCACGGAATGCATTTGGCATAGATGTCACTGAGAAACAAAAATTTTCGACGAACGGGTTTTCGCGTAAAATTTAAATTAACAAGTCTTACTATTTATTGCCCACAGCTGCCAGACAAACTGACCGTTTAAAAAAAAGGACCTCTTATATCTTTATGCTATAAGAAATGCACCTGTGAGGGGTATTATTGTGCTGTGAAGTCCATGTTAACGTTTGTTAATTTTTTGTAACAAGTTTGTAGTTTTTGAATTGCTCTGAGGAAATCTAAAAGCTTGCAAATTGTAGAATTGTAAAATTGTTTGTATGAACGCCTGTAAACATTTATATGGCGGGAAGTTGTAGTGGCTTTACCCCTACTTATATGCTGTGTATATAAGTGGCCAACAAGCTGTTTAAAAAGAGGTTAAGCGCAGCACTTTAAACTCAGGGCGATCACACTCAAGTCACTCCGTCACTTAGTCATTCACTCACGCCAACTTTGACTATAGACAGCTTCTGCAGTTGCAAATTCTACCTAACTGCTATAGTGGAGCGCGGTTAAAATAAACAAAAATCGGCGCAAAAAAGTGCGCAAAGTAGGTTTGCTTGTATGTGAGTGTATTTCTAACTGACTGCCGATCGTTTGAATTGCAGATCGTTTGCACAATTGATCGTTTGGTTTGTTGCTCGCTGTTGGGCATTTACTTTTGCACTTTTTCTGTTATTTCCACTTCATTTGCCATCTTGTCTATGTGTTCGCGCACTTGTGTGTCTGGTCTGTGTCTGTGCCTGTGTCGCTGCTCACCCGCCGCCTGTAGTGCAAACTGTTGCAGCTGCGTGCTGTGTTGCGGCAATTTGAAATCGATCTCCTTCACTTTACGATCGTTTCACAGTTGCAGCAGCCCCACCAATAGCAACAACAATCATTCTTAGAGTATTTCTACCAAGAGGGAGTCAACCATTAACTGATGTTAGGTAGATATTTTTTATTGTATTTTCATGTCGTAAATTTGCATAAACACGGCGCAATTTATCAGTTGGCATTGTTGCGTCTATTTTTCTTTCGATTTCTTTTTATTTTCTCGCAGCGCATTTTTATTGCCGTTCTTGTTGCCACTTATTTGTTAAACATTTGCAAAACAACGTCTGCGGTTACATTTTTTTATTCTTAACTAGAAGTCAAGTCGCGGTTCGAGGCTGCGATGCAAATGTTGAAGAAGGGTTGAGCTAATGGCATTATCTTCGAAAAGGAAAGTACATTTATACTTTAATAACTTTATAGTTATGACAACCAGAGAAATATAACATATTTTGTAAAATTAATGCCTTTAGAAAATGACTTTACTCACTAAATCACTCTGACGATCACCTTAGGCCAGTGTAACAAATCACTGAGTCAGAATTCCCATATTCTATCATTTGGATCTCTCTTCTCACAGTATATCGATTTTTGTCTCCCATCGAACATCTTCATGAAAAAGCTCGTATACTTCTGTTAAAGGAACATAATGCATTCCTCTGCAATCAGTTTCTGCTTGTTTTTCGCATAAATCATACTTGCAACTATCTGTTTGAAGCGGAAGCGTGCTAAAGAAAACTTCAAGAGAACTTTCCCACAATACGTTAACGAATTATAGCAATACACCGACGAAATTTCGGGCACTACAACCTTCGCAAGAGTACTGAACGCAATTCACAGTAGAGCTATTAAAAGTTTCATTGGTTCCTTCTCTGTGTATCCGCTAAATTATTTCGATAAATCTCGATCTTGCATTTAGGCTTAGTTGATGACAGTTCATCTTAGAGTTGAGGTACTACAATAACAATATCGACTGATAATCACATGAGGGATCGTCTGAAAAATTGCGCCATTTGCTATCTTAAATAATTAAGCTGCACAGAAAAAGTATCGGTAAATATAATCATCGATAACATCAAAAAATAACTTTAGGCGATGCCGGGACAAAAATGAGAACCTTTGCTGAGCCCCGAAATATGATCATCTAAGTCGATTCAGCAAATATTATATAGAAGCTTTGGTGGTAAAAACCTGTATACGAGCTATACTTATCATGGTTGTCAATATGAGACTACTTTAATAATCATGGATGAGTATACACTTAAAACTGCTGAAAAAATTCTGTTAGAGTAGATTCTTACTTTTAACATTAATATTATATGGTTCAAACTTATCGAAATAAACCAAAGTCTGGAACTCCATTCACACGACGATGGGGCATCGAATTAATTATTACGAAGGTTAGTGTGCAACAACAACAATTCAGGATTAAGAAAATGAAGAAAAAGTTGAACGGATTAATATGAAAAAGATATCAAGGATACCGTAAGCGATCGCTTAAGGGGTTACATGGATTTGCTCGGGTAAAAAACGGTCTTTATTCAACAATTTTTTCTCATACTAAAAATTAAATATTTTATTAGAATTTTTTATTGTTACAAACATACACTATTAACAAACAAATATTGAAAATTTTGGAAAAAATATTTTAAACTCGACCATGGCAACGCCATTCCGGTGACCTCTCGGAAAAAAGATGTGATGAATAGTTCTCAAGAAATCTTGGTAACCGACTTCTAAAACACAATCTCGCGAAAATGCTTTTAAAGACGGCTAGTTAGGCTAAGTAGCCTCGAGTGCACAAGTTCTCAAGGCTGTATCTCCGAAACTATTATATTATTCGGACCAACTTGAAAATGTAGTATAATATTCTAGAGGTATTGTAGAATTTAATAAGATAAAAAAAATCGTCGGTTGAAACCCGTGAACCCATGTAAACCCTTAAGGATCAATTCTGCATATTTATGTTTTATATTTGGATACTATCCACTAACTATATACGAGTACTACTTGACTGTCGGAAAGCAATCGTTATTCGAAAGACCTTTTAGTATGTGTTAAGATTTCACCGTCGATCATGATCAACCGTGTATCAGTATGTCTACTAAACAGTAACCAGCAGAAGGACTAGCACCAGTTGATCTTCTTTTAGTGGGCATAAGACTCAAGCTTCCAAACCAGTTTGCGTTGGTTAAACAGTGCATAAAATAGTCTGATAAGTTTTAAGCCTTCCCAGAATGACTATGAAAACTTTATTTTGAAGCTTTTTGGGTGTAGAAATATAATCGCAAATTTATCATTTCTGTGAAAGACCCAACTTTAGAGCTTTCAGTAGAACGAACGATCTATTTTCCAAAAAAATTTAAGTCTTCCTCAAATGACTAAAAGATTTTTATTGTCTTCTGTGGATAGACGACCACTAAATATTTGAAAATCTTATTTTTGTGGTATTAGTCGGAGCTTGGTTTGAACACACGAACTGCTTAGTGATCTTAGAAACTTATTCTGAGTATTCAACCCTTTGCTCATTTTAGGAACATACAGATTTATTGCTTTTATCTAATTTTAATGAAATAATTTTTAGTATTTTTTATTAACCACAATTATTTTTATTATTCTGCACAGATGTTGACTGCAACAGCAATGCTCAAGGTTATGACACGGGCATCGGTGGTTCGACATCGACAATAGTGAGCCCATTGGGCTCACCGCAGCCACAGCTGAGATCACAAGTGCAACAGCAGCATCAACAGCAACAACAACAGTTGCTGCAACTACAACAGCAGCAACAACAACGCACAAATGCCGCCGCGCTGGCGCGTTACATGCAGGTGAGTGCCACAAACATACAAAAACACACTTACATATTACTCGTATTACTTATGTCATCATCGGCAAATAAAACTACAAAGTATTTATGTATTTTTACTAACCAAGACCAGCTTCTAACCTCTACACGCCATCGTAACTTTTGGAGTGTACGCTTCAAATGCTGATTCCGCGCTGGTGCTAAGTGTTTACCTCATTTGGTTTGTGATCGAGTACCGACAAAATAATTGAAGTATGGGTTAGTAACCATCGACTGGACGGTCAGTCAGCGGCTTGGCTCAAGTGTGTGTGTCTGTCCGCCAAGTGACTGTTTTATTGACTGCGACGCTGAGTGTGCCTCGAGCGGCTTGCAGTGTGTGTCTTGCGGCTGCATGTACTTGGTAGTATGCGCGCGCTCCTTGTCTAACGCCTGCGGGCAACTCAATCCATTGTTATTTGCATTTCTTTGCCCGTGATTGCCGACTATTCAGCCAGTCAGTCAGTCAATCACATATGTTTTTGTTGTTGTTGTTGTTGTTGTTATTTTTCTTTGCTTGTCTTGCCAGCATAAGCGTCTTGCAGTGAAAACTCTTCGATTACTCATACAATAGCTTGATCGGCAGTTCGATCGCACATTCGATCTTTGATCTTCCCTACAATCTTTGTGAGCTTATATAAAAGACTTAGTCTGTCTGTGTTTATTTGTATTTTTCACTTTTCACTGCCACTTGATTGGCACTGGATTTGTATGTTTTCTGCTGTTTCCCCCTCGTTTATGATTATTGTCGGTATTTTTCTCAATAAATATTTGTTATAGCGAAAAGCTCAACTTTCATCGTGTTATCGTATATTTTTTCTTATTTTTCCCTAATACATACTTCTCACTTAACTTCGACTCTACACTACCTTTCGTACACTTGAATGGTTTCCTATCGTATTTTAGTTCTTTTAACCCTTTAAATATAAAGTCTCAGCAATAAAGTTCGTCATAAGCTTGTCTTACTCATATCAAACCAACAATTGCTCCTCGTATTTTTCTGTGGTTTATCGTTTAATACTTCAATACTAGTCTATACATATATTCATATACATTTTTTTTCCTTTATAAATTTTGTTAAATGTCAAATTGATATTTTAATGCCAAAGGCGTAACCTGAGACACCGAGACTTAAATATTTCATACACCTGATCAGTGAATTGTGAATGGCATAACCTGAAGAGCAAAAGTTTGTGTTAGGGTTGCCAGCTTCTATCAATAAAAAATAAATCCGTCTGAACCTTCCGAATTAACCTTTATTACATTAATATTAAATAAAAAATAAAAAAACAACAAAACCTCTGGATTCATAAAACTGAGAAGCTGGTTGTATCGGGTCCAGAGATATACTATTTTATGAAGCACTTCTGATACTCTAGATTGTATGCCTAATTTTTGGGTATTGTAAGAGATCTAGCTACTCAAATAAGCTTAAGATCGTGAATTGAATGAAGGCAGGTGTGTCTAATTTATTTTAAAGAATTACATGGTTCTTTTATTCTTCAAACATGATAGAAGTGACCCCTACGACTAAAACCTCACAATGCAATAATAATATCAAACTTCAACCAACAATATTTACTAAGTGGCAACCAAGAGTCAATTTACACACGCCGTCAAAGCATAAAAACACTTTTCCTCTGAGCCAACATCACGACTTTTTAAGGCGCTTACAAGCGGCTTACATAAAATTTAAGTCACCAAAGCATGAATATCAAATGACATTTGCAACAACAAAACAGAAGCATATACGAATAAAACGTTGCGCTGTTCTTAATCGCAGCTACCATACTATACTATTTATACTTTACTCATTCTTAAGGCTTGGATGCGACGCACAGCCGTGAGCGCCGACGACACTGACAGCCAGAACTAAATGTCAAAAAGTGTAAGGCGCAACAAATTTGCCAAAAGTAACACGAGGCGCGGCTGATCAGGCTTCTTTAACTTTGTTTTCTTATTTTGCCAAGCATTAAAGCTATTATGCTGGGAGTAACTTGAGCGCGAATTGATGTTTGTATTGTTTTTTGCTCTCTTTTTAATATTATTTAGTTTCGCAATACAGGAAATTAGGTCAGAAGTTGTTCTCGGTTAAAGAACACGCTTACAAAAATGTTAAAGTGTTTTTACAATTCAAATTTGTAAATTTTTATGCCCAAGCGCAATGCATTTCACACCAATTACTATAGAATTATATATATACATACAACATACGTAGTTGAAAACCCGAAAAAAGTTAATTAGTTTAAGCTGATAAAACATTTAAATATGGCGATGCTGAAGACTGGTATTCAGACACTGCCAAAGGTAACTTCAAAAGTACTTTGGTTCAATCGAAGTTTCCGACATTTGTTACTAAATTTTTCTCTATTAGCGGTTGCTTCACGGCGTTAGCGAACCCTGGAACGTATTTTCTCTGAGAAACCATCTTTAAAGTACACACTACCATCTACTATTTTTCCAGTAGTTCGCACAATAGACCTAAGGTCGTGGTGCAATGCTCGTCTATCTATCTAAGACTGATATATTACTTATATTAGTACGACGTTCGTTATGCCATAAGTGAACAATTCTTTCCTTAACAATCTGTGGAAACAAGAAGTGCGACATGTCGCCCGCAATGAGCGCTACCTTACTTGTTAAATTTATAGTATTTTCCGAATTTCGGCTTCTGCTACAACTGCGCACGCTAGCGACGTGTGGCGATTTATTGCTGCCGCTTGCGAAGAACTTTTTATTTTCACGCTTATTTGCTTCCACTTCATCTTCCTTTAACTGTATTTTACTTATTCGCACAGTTTGTTAAATATACCGCAACAAATCAAATATAAACTGCTGGCATTGATTGTTTTGCCGCTTGCCGAGTGCATGCACGTCGCCGCAGCAGTCAACTGTCAGTCGGTTCAGCGCATGCGCCTGCACGCTTTACAATTTTTTTTTTTTTGTTTTGTTGTTTCTTGCGCCATTTGACACGTGACATGGGATTTCACTTTAGACGTCAGCGCATATCATTTTTCCAGTGCGATTTAGGCTTTAATCGCTTCAGCGCATGCAGCGAATGAATGAAGCCAGCTAAAGCGGATGAAGAGGCCACAAGTAGCCATACATATATGAACTGAGGCAAAACTGTATTGGGGGCACATGTCAATCTGCGCACATCCGCGGCTCACCAGCGAAGACACCAACCAACCAGCAATGAAAACGGCTAAGCGCTTCAAAAGCAAAAAAACAAAAAAAAAAAAAAACTAGGAACGTCGAGCAGCCAGTACGCCCAGCTATGTCGACGGCAAATGTAGTCCCGGGTGGTCAGCATCGTTGATTGATTTGGCCAAACAGTGCGCAACTTACATAGCGCGTACTACATGTGTCTCACTGGCAGCGTACCGCGCCAATCATGTCCACTCCATGCCGCTGCCACTTGCTACTTGCCACACTCTTGTGTTGCAAGCGCGCAGTTATTATTTGTCGTTTGTGCCTGCGCGTGCGCACTTGCGCATTGCACGTAAATTGATTTTTAATTGTCGCCATATTTTCATTAGTTCGCAGCCATAAACTCCACTAGCGCGCTTCAGCTGCCAATAAACGCGTCATATACATAGACATACTTACAAATATACACTCATATACATATGTCTATATATAAGAGCGCGCTTTTACCATAATTTCCACTACAGTCTGACCATTTTTATTGTTGTTGCGTATTTTGCGCATTTTTATGGTCTTGACAGGCACAGACTGTCAACATAGCCTTGTTAGTGGTGTTTTTGTTTTTTTTGTTACTGTCTGTCATTGCTGCACGCGCTTCATTTTGCGCATGCGTTTTTTATTGGTATTTACCTATGCTTCTAATGACATTCGTTTATGCACTCGTAAGTCGTTCATGTCTGTGTCTGCGCATGCGTTTGCGCCATCGTCGCACATCATTATCAGCGTAATGCAATAAACATTGCAATCGTCAACATTGTCTGCCTCGTAAGAAAGTTAATCTACCATTAAGATTGACAAGGCTAAAGCAAATAGATTTTTCCGTTTAATGAATATTGATGAGAAATAACGATACATTGTAAGCCGGTGTAGAACTGGATTAGCTAGAGTAGCTATGGGTGACATATTGCTATTTATAGGCTGCGTTGGTTGTTAAATAAACGAGTTAATGGCGCACATGGTGAATGAATGAGCTTAATCGTTGATTGTGCTCGATCAGGTGGACACTTAGTAGTGCACTAAAAGCTCAATGAAAGCTCTAGCTTAAATGAGGTCTCTTGGATCAGGTGGAAACTTAGTAGTGCACTAAAAGCTCAATGAAAGCTCTAACTTAAAGAAGGGCTAGTTAAATAAAATCCGTTGTATATGCATTAACGGTTTTATTCAGACTCGTTACAATGATTTGACTAAGCCAAATTTTATTTTTTTTCTAAAGGTTAGGATGCATAATGTCGTAGGCTTTATCCTAATCGATGGATATCACTTGGACAACAGTGAACTTTAGAACTTTTGAGTCAGCCATAAGCTCCTAAAAATGGATTACCAGATCCTCATAGATGTATGAAACGAGATGTTGATAGATAGATGTTGGAACTCACCGCCACAATAAGGAGGTTTATATCAATCCCAGCCACTATACTGATTCTCAGTCTGGAAAAATACGGCCAAAAAAGTCTTTCTTCATACAGCATTGGCAAAGATCGTCCAACAAAATATTTAGCTGCAACGCGTGTAAATCTTTCGGAGCAGTGAGAACACCCACAATCGCGGCAAGTTTGATATTGCTAAGAGCAAGTAGTTCAGAGGACCTCATACGATTCACTGTGGGCCAAAAGGATCTGACGGTCGTCCAGGCTCTGCTGGCTGATCAGTGATTGCCAAACTCGGAGCATATGCATATGTCCAGGGCTATCAGAAAGCACCAACATGCTTCCAACCCGATGAAACTGAGATAATGGCTCCTCCCCATCAATGTTTTGCAGTTTCTGGCGATTACGCTGTAACTGGGCATCTAAACAAATCCAATACGGAGGCTGTTTGATTTTATTGACAGTGAGGCTATCAACTCCTTGACCAATTTTAAGTGCTCAAAGCCCTGCTATCAGAGCGAACGCACACCTCTCTGTAGTATGCACTTCAGTACAAGAGCTGTACAAACCCTGATATACATAAGTGAGAATGCACACTTCTCCATCTCTTACCCTCGCTCTTAAACTCGATTAATTCATAAAAAAAAACTCAATACATCTCTTCTACAACGGTTTTTTCGCCCATGAATCCCTCACAGGTGTATGAGCAGAGAAGGAACCCCCAGAAGTAGGTGCCGCAATGCAATGATTTAGATTGCCTGGAGTGCAGTCGAAGTAGTGTAAGGTATTCCTGCCGTAGGAGGTGACTAAAATCCAATATACAATATATCCATTATTTTCCTCGAAATATCCGCATAGTCTAGTCAGAAATATTGCTATAATATAAAAAGCTAAAAGATCTGACCGGATTCTTAAATCTCATTGGGCTTGATCCTTTGGGGATATTCTCGGAAGCTGTGGTTTCAGCCTTCACCACAAGCGACCCACAAAATCGCATAGCTGTTTAACTAGATTGGCTTTACCGAGAGCCTTCCACCAGACAACGATACCATAAAACATCATAACATTCTTAGAGTCATAACACTACTTTTGGTAAGAGGCCCCAATTGCTCTTCTACAGCATTATAAAGCGTCATTTTGGTGAGATTGCAAATGGTGTTTAAAGATTTTTCTTTTACAAAAAGAGCTCCACGTTTACTAATAAAAGCGAGGAAATAAAGCTACCTCTATGTGCCAGTTACCTACTTTCACACCAAACTACAGTATTTATAGCAGCATCACTCAAATCTTCGACACACGCACACACATATCAATAAGAATATGTGTGTATGTATGGTTATACATATATTTATATTTATCTATGCCTCAACAATGAATTGATGAATGCGCCTTATATACTCGTCAGCTTGATCACTTTCGAAATCAATCAATCGACGTTTCGAAACGATTTGGAATCACAGCAGGTTTCACAAAAATCAGCCGAATATTTATTAAGCGTTTTGTGATAATTAGCACAATTAGTCTTTTTTATTGAATGCTCAATTAAGTTTAACTGTATTAATGGATACCGCTGAGCATGAAAAATACCCTGTATATCGTTATTATATTTGTGTTGTTGTTATAATCACCAATGCATTTGTTATTACAACTGTCGAATTGTGTTTTTACAAATGACATTTGTACGTGTTCCCAGGTTTTTATACCCTGAATAGGCTACATAACACACACATCCTTCTCGCCGCAAGAAGCAGCTCATTTGTCAGAAACGCCGATATCGGATCACTAAAACCTATAGCTGCCATACAAACTGATCGGTCAAAATCAAGTTCTTGTATAAAAAACTTAATATTTGAAAAGATATCTTCACGAAATTTGGCATTGATTATTGTCCAATCCAACGCCGCAATCTCCGCAGAAATTGTTCAGATCGGATCCATGTAGGCTATAGCTGCCATATAAACTGACCGATTAAAATTAGGTTCTTGTATAGAAAACTTGTTCAGTTGTGGAGGGCATTCTGGCTGCGGTGCAACCAAAATTAACGCTTTTTCTTGTTTTTGTTGTTTTCACAATATTTTTGTATTGTATCGCTTGCTGAGCTCAAGTCCCAGCGGCTTACAAATGTTACTTGTTAAATTTTCAAATTGACACTAATTAGCGGCTATTGGCGCTATTTTGTATTGTTAGCGTTGTTTCTGTTGTTGCATTAATTACAAATACAGTTATTCATATATGTGCATATGTATTTGTCGCTTCACATTTATGGTTTATAACGAGCGATGGTTATATCTTACCTACATACTATACATGCATAGCTGTTAATTTATGTTTTTGGCGTAATTTTCATTTATTGCCGTTACTTAAACGGCGATATGTAATTATATTTATAAAGCAGGTTGTTTTTTTCGAAATAAATTCATTATATCACTGTTGCTGCGTTTATAAAAATAGTGCATTTTTTCCAACACTTCACTTTTGATTGACAGCTGTCAATATGTTTATCGTCGAAAATAAGCACAAAATTGCATAAATTTACAAGGTGTTGAAATGTTCGAGCTCGTATACTTTATGAATTAAGCCGCCAAGCTTTTACCACGTAAATATTTTGACATTGAGTGACAGCTATTGAAAATCGGTAAAAACGTTCACTTAATTTTGTAATGGAATTAGAAATAAAGCACTTTTATTCAATGAAATATTACACAATAATATGTTTCTAATTATTTTCCAAAGTAATGGCAAACTCTTCAGAGCACTCTATCATCTCTACTTTTTGTTATGTTAAGATTGCCTTAGCTGTTCAAAGCAAAATCTCAAAGTTGAAAGTGCAGAGTAGATAAGAAGTGGTCACGGTTAAAATCATGTGCACAGTACTATCAGTATCTCCACCTGGTCTTTCCAACGGAGTGGAGGTCCTCCTCTTCCTCTGCTTTCCCCTAGATCCATGTTAGAGATGGAGACGGACCAGAAAATGTAAGAGACATCGGTTTGCACAAACTTACATACATTTGGATGCCTCTCACAATTCCATGTTTCGCGGTCATATGGTAGTGTGGACTTAATATAAATAGGAGTTAAATATTTTTATTTTGGTACGCCACGTATTGATCGAGAAACTTCAGACCGCATTGAGGGCGCCGAAAACTTGTAAGTAACAAAAGGATTTCAGACTTTTTGTCTTAAACCATGGGCTTTGAAGTTCTAGTTGCGCTCTTCGCTGCGCTAGGTTGTAATATAATATATTATTTTCTATTAGTTCTTACATGGCTCTCTTTGTGAGTATCATTTACCTTTCTTTTTTGGATATAGAAGAAAGGTTAGGTTAGGTTAGGCTAGATCATACGGTTGATCAAAAAATCGATGAATCTCACTTGAACATATTTTTGTTCTTTTTACCTGCAAACACCTCGAGGAAGCGTTTTGAGCTTACCACAAATTTATTAAAGCAATGACTATCAATGCCAACAACTTCACTAATTTTACCAGAGGTTTGTCTACTGAGATATTTCAGTCTGGTAAAAACGGTGCAATAGAGCAGCAAGCGACAAGATTATTTCATCTGGCTTTCCTCCAAACAGTCTTAGCAAAGAGGCTCCTACAGAGTACAGATAGAACCGAATAATGCGATGATTTATTTCTGTAAATGATAGTTTGATATAGAGAATTGCCAGACTTCATATCTGTAAAATCATTATAGTGAAAATACGTAGAGTTCCATCGAATAGCTTGACTTTTTTTTTTTTGTAACACAATTTATTTGCGCACAATTATCTTCATAAAATGCATTCATGCAAATCAGCTAATTCACTGGCAATCAGCTGATTGACATCTTCATTTGCGACTCACCAGCTCCTCTAATATATATGTACATATCTATATGAACTCGCATAGCAGACATGTGTCAACAACAGTTGCAAGTCCAGCAGATATATGCAGAAAACAACAAATATAAGAACACCAAGAACGATAACAAATACAACAACAATGAGTAGGCTTAAGCAACCAAAGAAAACGTGTCGCAAACAAAAGGCCATGGCTGATGCACGTAGTAGCCCGGTTATCTTGGTTAACTGAAGGAGCACAACCGCAAACCAGTCGAGACACTCGTGGCTGCATTGCGCAGCCGTGCGGCCTTTGTGCCAACAAAGGAAGTGAGCCAATTGTTGACACGCCACACACCACACACCACACACCGCTGTGGCAACAATACAAGAACACAGTGTTGCACGACTTGGCTGGCTGGCTGCTTGAAATTGAAATAAATGTTTGGAAAAAAGAGGAGTATCTGTTGTATTTCATATGTAAATGGAAATGGTGCATGAAAGCGGTCCACAAATAATGTGGAGTAACAGCAAACTGTGAACCAGTTTCATATTTACTTCTTTTTTATACTTTTTTTCATATTTCATTTTTTATTTTTGTTCTGGGCTACGCAATGTGTGTCTTCGTTTGACTTATGGTGTGGCAAGCATAATTTATTTGTGTGCATGTGTATGCTTTGTATCTTATAAGCGGCTCTACCGTTGTATGTTGTTCTTTGGCTCACATGTGAGCCGTCACCGTCACCAGTTGTTACAAAACGCTTTAAACGGAAACAAAACTGGTACACGAGTATTTGGGGCAACGTGAGCCTACTCTGGCTAATCCCAACAGCATGTACTTGAAATGGCTTGAAGACTGATTACGAATTTCTGTACACATAAAATATTTCGCAAATAAACCTTATTTGATAAGGATTTAGTAACATTAAATATAATTCATACATTTTTGATTCCATTCTTTAAACAGTTGGTAACCCTTTCCGAAAAAAAATTTCGCAAAAGTCTTACTTAAATATAATTAGTTGAATGTACATATTCTAATGTTTACTATATTTTGTAAATTTAATTAAAAAAATAAATTGAACAAGTGGCAACACATTTCACAAATATTACCTGTTATACATCCTCCTTAACCTTTACAATCTATCGTTTGTTTTATCAGTTGTACCTTAATTGTTTGCTTTAATAATTTTCAACACATGGCAACCCTGCCAGAATTTTTTTATTTAAATTAAATTTTTCCAAAATCCATTTAGTTGATTTTATTTTGAAATAATTGCTTTATTTTAATAATTATTGACAAGAAAATATATACAAGTGGCAACTCTGCTAAAAATATTTTAATTTTCTTGAAATATTTTTGTTTAGCCATACTACAATAATTAAATATAATTTTTATTGATTATAATAATTATCATTTATGGCAACGTTCTCTTTAATAATCCTTTAGTTACATAGCTATGTATACAGCAATAATCGGTTTATTTTAATAATTATTGGTAAAGAAATTATATACAGGTGGCAACGCTGCTAAGATATTTAAATTCGCTTGACATTCTTTTAGTTCCATAGTCATATTATTATCATTGTAAATTGGTTCATTTTAATAATATAGGGTAATGAAAATTTATGCAGGTGGCAACTCTACTAAAAATATTTTTAGCTTTTTGAAATCTCGCTAGTTTTACTATATATCCATACAACAATAATTGGTTTACCATATTTTAGTAATTATTGGTATATAAAATGCATACGGGTGGCAACCTTGCTAAAATAATTGTTAAAATTTTTATGCAGCCAAATAATTTTATTAGCATGACTAGAAAAATTTATCTGAAAATATAATATTATTGACACTGTTAAAAATGCAATATTTTCAAAACAAAACAGTAACAACAATTTTTTCAATATTTTTAGGAATAATATTAATAACAACTATTTATCTGAGAGTTTTTCAAAACATGTTATAAATAATGAAACATAAACATTTAAATACATGCACAGTCTATTATTATTCTCACGGTCTAATAAAATTTGTGTACACAACTTATTTGTCATACTGTAAAGATGTTCGCGCAAAATTATATATTTATTTTCAAATTTGACAGTAATTGTGGTGAAAGTTTATCTAAAATGGCAAATTGCTCACAAAATAATTTTGCAAACGAATTACAATGAAAATAATATTAAAGCAACAACAAGAAATTAGTGTACACAACTTGCAATATGTGAAAGGTCAGTCGGATTTTTGGCAAGTTGAAAGGTGGGAAATTTGTGGCGCTTTCAGATCGTGCAGTTTTATATACATACATTGTGGTGGAATTTGAACAAACATTGTAGAAAAAAAATTCGAAAAAACCTAA
>NW_017537656.1:999171-1029622 GCF_001853355.1 Bactrocera latifrons | reverse complement strand
GAATATAATATTAAATTTTAGAATACTTTTTATATTGTTTAAAAATACTTAATTAGTCATACAACAAAAAGGCTGAACTAAAATACAAAAAAATGTTGTTGTTGTAAACAAAAATGCATGCAACAGCAACTAACACACAAAAAAAGCGTTCAAAGCACTAACAAGCAGCAATTGTCAATCAAAATGAGCGAGTCAACTAAAAAAAAAGGAATAACAACAAAAATGCCGTCAGTGAGTAATTTAGTGTGGAGCAAAAAACTTTCCCACAGCTTACAATGTACACAGTTCGGAAAAAAGACCGACTCGTGCATCAGAGCGCCACATAATTTACGACCGCCTGACGAGTTGTGCGACAGCCGCTATGCGGTGCAGCTGTCAGCTGAAGAAAAAAAGTTAAAATAAGCGACAAAAAAAAAAAAAAAATTAAAATAATTAAACAAACCACAAATGCAGCGGACAACAAGATAAACACAAGTGAGCGGCGGCGGAGGTGAGCGCGTTGGCAGGAAGAGCATAGGATAAATGGGATGAACTGTCTGGCAGCAGCTGCAACGGATTGGGGCGGCATAAGCGATTACATGCAACAACAAAGACAAAAACTGCAGCAGCAATAACAACAGCAACAGTCAACAGCATCGACGACGACAGCAACAGCAGGCAGCGTAAGCGCAAAGTAAATCGAGATTTCTGATTTGTCAAGCGATTAAGCCGAAGCTGTGGCACGCTTTTTTATTAACTTTTCGAACTTTTTTTGCTGAAATGTTTTTTTATTCAAATATTTTCTTTAGGTGTAAATTGAAAGCGCGACGCTGACAGTAGTGACCGAGTGTAGTAGCCAAAGCGATGCACGCGCATATGTGCGCGGACGGCCGCGTCGTCACTGAAGCAGCAAATTAACCCAATTTTCTTGGCGGCGCGTAGATTAAACTTTGCTGCTTTTAGTCTTTTAGTCATTATCTCGAATTAACTGTTGTTGTTATTTTTGCTTTTAGTCAGCAACAGTGATTGATGAGCATGCGCATTGCAGCGCTTACCTGCAGCAGTCGCATTGCATGCCGCGGAGGGGTGTAGCAATAAGTGAAGTGACTAAAAATGCAGTGAAAATATATTTAACGTTGAATTGCTTGCGAACGCTCGAAATTCATTAGCGTTGCGCTTTCGAGTGACACTTTCAAGGGATCGCGTTAGTAGTGTGCATAAATAGCGCACGGGTCTAAAGCTGATCGGCCGAGCGAAAGGCGTGTTAAAGTGTTAACGAGGCAGCGGAAAAAATACCTGTTAACATAACAAAAAAGTAAAAAAAAAAATTAAAATAAATAAATAAATAAAAAAAAAATATTGGAAATGGAAAAAAGTGAAAAAAATGCAAACCAACAATTCACTAAGTGGCTGACTGCCATAGAGACAGCCAGTCACACAAAGTGTCGGTGAAAAAGTATCACAACAACTACAGCATACAGCGCTTGTTGACCAACGCGCCCGCTCATCATTCAGCCAGCTCGTCCGATCGGCCTTAATAATGGCTTTCTTAAGCCTTTCACTTTCACGGCCAGGTGGAAAATAAATATAAATGCACATCAACAAACATACACTTAAGTAAATAAAAATACTTAAGCCGCATTTCGACACTTGTGCGACTTACATCGTATTTACGATGTTTACAACTGTGTGTCGTTGAATATTTAAAATCTCCTCGGTGTGGCTTTCCTTTGGCGTTCATTCACACATTGTTTGTTTGGCTTATGAAAGAAATATGTTGTTAATGTAGGGCTGCTTAAGAAGACAGCGTCCAAATAGTACGGTGCAAGTGGGCTTACATAACTATAACATCTGATCAAATTTGACCTGGACTCAAAATTTTTCAAGTAAAACTTTGCTATCATCTTCAAAATGGGGAACTTAGCCAATACAAGCATGCCAACGCCTAATGCATTTTTGAATTAATTTTTTTATAAGGCTCCGCTAGTTTGGTCTACAGCGCTTTCAGCGGCTTGGGTTTGATCGGTTTTTACTAATTTTTGGAGCGCCATTCCGTAGATTTTGCTAGAGTTGCGACTCTAGCCTACTCTAGCTACATAAACTACATAAACCCACGTCTCGTCACCTATACTGATGCGTTTGATGAATATTAGGTCATCAGCTACGTTGTCAAGCATCTCTTCTGCAACCTTCATTGTTTTCCTATTAGATTCTGAGCTTTTGGTACGAGTCTATTATTGACTCGCTTCATACCCAAAATATTAACCAAAATGTTAGCCAAAATGTTAACCAAAATGTTAACCAGAATATTAAGCAAAATGTTAACCAAAATATTAACCAAAATGTGTTGGGTCGATTCATAAGAAATCTTGAGAGCTATTTCCATCTCTGTAATGATAACACAACTCTTTCGATGCCATCGCCATTATCAGACGCACTACCTTCAATCAATGCTTTGTGCTACTCTTATTTTAGTGATAAAGTGAACTTAACTAAACATTTCTGTAAAATTAAATATATTTGATCTCAATATTTTTTATAAAGAGCAAAGTCCTATAGTGATCAGTCCTCCGAAAAGCAGTCACATATCCAATTCTAATTGCATTCACAGGCTACCCTGAAGCTTATGGTAATTTTTTCAATATTTGGTTTTTATTTTTTCGTAGAATGAAAAATATATTTGATACTTAAATTTATACTCTTCGCAGTTCTGAAATATAAACTCGTATATTTTTGGATTCTCATCATTCTATTAATATGAAAAATGCTGCCTTTATACAGAAAATTAATTCTTATTTAGCATGTCATCGCTGCAGTGTTTCCTCTAATGAAAGTTTCTAAAAAGTAGCATAAAAAGCTCGTACAAAAATCGCAATTCCAGCCAGGGGGTTAAGTATCAAACTTAAAAATATTTGTATTGAAAGTTACATATATATATGTTCTGCTTTAATAAGATATAATTTTTTACAATCAAGTGAAGCTGTTAATTTTCTGCAATAAAATACTGACTTTTTATTATACCCTTATAAAAGATATTAAATTTGCCATGAAGTTTGTAAAAATCAGAAGGAACATACCTGTATGTCTAAATACGTTAACTAGTCCCTCGGTTTTCGAGTTATCGAACTAAAATATTGCACATATTATTTTCTCCACAAAAAACTGTCCATTTGTCGGAACCGTTCATATCGGACAACTATAACATATAGCTGCCATACAAACTGACCAATCAAAATCCGTATGAATTATTTTCTAAGGTAACGGTGCAACATTCAACCATATTGCTTAGATCTGGCTAATACAAATCAAGTTAGATATTTGTACACCCTTGTATGCTGTTATAAATGAACCTGTGAATTGTATTATAGCTTCGCTGCAGTAAAAATCAACGTTTTTTATTAGTTTTATTTATAATTATATATAAAATATGCAATTAAAAGGCTTTTCTCTTGATAGTTTGAAAGGACACCACGTCGTATGAGTGACGCGTTTACTATAAAGAGATTAGTTACTAATTATGCATTGATATTGCTTAATTTCTAAAGAACTGTTTTTTCCTATAATAATTGTGTATAAATATAAGTCCAACGCTCAGTTGGCAACCCTGCACCATATTTTCACAAGCATTTTGCAGGTGCAAACGTGTATGGAAGTTAGTGCGAGCCATTAATACGACATGACCATATTAATTGTTGTTGGGGAAAAAAGTGAATAATTGAAATAATATTACATTAAAACGAAAACAACAAGAAACAACTGCAAAAACTTAGCATGGGAAATATCATGAGACAGTTTATGGCGACAGTGGAAGGAGACAGCAGACACTGCGGCAGACCGCAATGAGACAGTGCAACGGCAAAGCAATAGCGTGGACATTCAATAACAAATATACATACATTTATACATGCTATTAGGCAGTCAACTGATATGCAGTGCCATATACTCGCCCGACTGCGTTGTAAGGTGGAGCGCAAAGCGACCGATCGCAAACGCGCCAACGTACCACAAAATGACGTTCATAGCAAAGATTTATGGCATATTCGAGAATGACTCTGACGGTATATTAGAGGCGAACACGCGCTAGCGCAAGCGCAACAGAATGCAGCGCTCAACGACAGGCGAAGCAGCGCGTCCAATGAAGGTTCTTGAAACAGCGCAACTGCAGCGACCAAGCCGCGCGTTGTAATTGACGCGCAGGTGAGCTGAACTAAGTGCAAAAACATTAAAGAAAAAATAATATAAATCGAAATTAAATTGCAGAAACGACTTACAATTACTATAAATACAATAGGCGAACCGGTTATTGGGAAGCACAAACAAAATGCTCAAGAAAGCAATAACAAAAGCTATTAAATTTGCGGCAGTAAATAAAATAGAAAATCGGCGTGCAAAATATTAATAAAAAATAGTAAAGCTTAAGCTCTGCTAAGGCATGGAAAGCGCCGGCAGGAAAATCAATACATGCCACATGTGACAACGCGCGCTTGTCGTTGCAAGTTGTTGTTAGTTGTTGTTTAAATAGCCGAATAATGAACGAAAAGCGTGCAGTTTTGTTACACGCCAGATCGTTTACTACCACAACGACTACCAGCACTCGCCTTTGTGATTGCGAATAAATGCGCTGCTGTCGGTAAATGTTTTTTATTGTTGCTGCGCTTCGCGTGTGTGTGTGCCGGCAAATGTGACACGACACCGCAGACATGCTGACACCAAGCACCAGTCGCGCAGCCCAAATTAAAAAGTCAACGCAGTACCAACAAATATGCGCCACCACAAACCTGCAAGTTACATGTAATGTATGTACATATAGGCGCATGTGTTAGCAGCAAAGTTATGGCTCGGCGTTTGGCACAGGAGTGGTGTTAATGCGCGGCAAGTCATTGCAGCGGCGATTCTACATGAAACAAGTGAAGTTGGCCGCAGCTGTATGCAAAAGTTGAATGGCTGCAATGCATGAAAGTCAAATCCGAAAAACAAGCACAGATACCATATATCGTCACCTAAAATGCAAAACAACATATCATCAAAAAATCGAAATTGAGTTTTTTATTGTTTACCATTCACTACATCATATTACATATATTTATTATTAATTTTTCAGCTTCAACTGTCAGGTATAACCAATATATATACATTTCATAAACAAAATTCACATTTTATTTCAATGTGAGCGGTTGCTATTATATCGTTTTTCTTCGCCTGTAAACTGATGAAAAGTGATGTTACGTTATTCTGTATTTTCGGCGACGATATATAGTACAAATAATACATGTTTGTGAATTAAAATACATATTTACAAGTTTGGAAATACACACATACTATTTATATAAGAGTAGGTACCTTGATATTATTATCGAATCTGCGCAGCGTCCACATAGCTAGAACGACTTTAATGCCATCAACCACATTTAAAAGCAAACTTTTGGTTGGCAAAACTTAAGCCTTGCCACATGCAGCATTAATTGTCGTTATTATTAATTTTTACTTTTTTTTCTATAATAATTTAATGTCACATAAATCTCAGCAAACACAGCAAGGTGAGCTGCAAGCTAAGCTGAAATTGGCGGTGTAACTGTGAAGAATGAAAGGCATAAAACTATAAAATGCACATATATATAAAATGTCAATAAAACATGCATATATATATAAAACGTCAATAAATAAAAATATTGAATACTGACTTATCTAGAGCAAGACAGAATTCAAACAATGGAGTATCTCTTATGCTCTATAAGCTTATGGGATCTCCACGATATGATACACTGGAGGAGATATCGATAGTGCGGCCACAGAGTATGACAAAAATTCGTGTCAAGCGCAGGCACGTGTACTCCTAATAGGCCTAGAAACTGAACTCCATCAGGTGTCGCAAAGTAGCAAAACTGGTCTGTGCGCGGACCAATTATTTATAAAGTAGGTTCATGCCCAAAAAGTTAGAGAAAATTTTAAAAAGAGTTTGAAGAAGTTAAAAACTAAACGCTGAGGCCATATTTGAGGACAATTTGTAACCTATGACGTATGATTTATGTACTTTAATACAAAAAACTCTCAGCAGCGAGCACTCTTTTGAGAGCTAAGAATAGCAAATAGTCAATGGGGATCAGAGATCTTGAAAATACGGTGAATGCGGAAGAAATTCAAAGCTCAATGCCAACATTTTCACTGACATGTAACACGTTGCTATGGTTTGGTGAAACAACACTTTTTTTATTTAAATGTGTTCGTTTTTCGGTGCTTTCATGCTGAAAATGGTAAAATAACGCTTTGTAATAGTCGTTGTTGATGGTCCTTGCTTTTTCAAAGTAGTCAATATTTCATGCATATCCCAAAATACGGGCACCATAACCTTGCTAGCCGTTGCATTTTCTCACGCTTTGCCTGTCAATTGGACTTCGGCGTGAAATGTTCGAGCCATATTTCATTCATTATCACATAGCGATGCAAAAAATTGGGTTTATTACGCTTGAACATCTTCAAACACTACTCCGAATCCTCAACTCAAATATTTGTGAACATTATAATGTACACGTTCAGTTCATATATTATATTTAGAATGGCTGACATGGCGAACAACTTCAATTTACGGTCAGCCAAAATTATTTTGTGGACTTATGTGTTGCTTTCATCGGTAACAATCTCTTTGCATTTTGCCTATACTGCGGTCACCGGCTTCGGTGCTCATTTCACCACGTCTAAAGTTAGCATAACAATCTTTGAGCGTTGATTTTCCTGAGTAACCTGTCTAGAAACTCATTATCTAGCCAAGTAAATCACGTGGATTTAATTCTAGTAGCGCCATCTATGTGTTTGGTGGTGAACTTTTCAATTGAACTATGACTAAAAGCTTTTTTCCGCCTTACTAAGAAGATACTTAAGGAAAGCTCAGTAAATCTGGTATGTTTATAAAGGTTCTCACACACATCGCAGTTAATGTGTGTATAAAAACCTGAACAAGACTTCCTCTTGTCAAGTAAGGGCTTTCTCGTCAAGTAAGATTTGCTGTTTTAATAAATGGCTGCTTCGGTGAGGATGGGCAAGACCGCGGCTTTAAGGCCGATGAAGTAACATTTAGTCGCTGTTTTCTAAATAGTTTTTAACTGATCTTGCAACAAGAGGCCGAGTGTTGTCATGATAAAAAATTATTGCTTCGTATCTAGTGGCAAAATCCGGGCGTCTTCAGCAATCACCCGTTTCAACTTAATGAGTTATTGTCGCTAGTGTCCTCACTAATGGTTTCATTCGGTTTTAGCAGCTCATAAAATAGCACGCTGTCGTGATCTCACCAAATGCAGAGCAAAAACTTGTCGTTTCAGTTATTCGGTTTTGCCGTTTATTTGGATGGCCGTGCGTAATGGCAATGGTTTCGAGCAATGGCCATGTCTTAACAAATCTCTCGAATATGGACCCAATATGTGCTTAAATCATCAGTTGTTCCTTAAACTTCTACTTTTGAAATGAATTTTTTTAATATTAGCGCTTTTCAACATAAAAATGCTTTGAACTAACCTTAAGCTACAAATATTGCCACACATTTATCGACTTTAAGCAAGCCACTGGCTGCGCGAATTAAAACTGCGTAAGCAAGTGTGTATGAAATTGAACCAGCTTTGCAGAGCATTGGATTTTGCTGCCGTAGATTAAAAATATATCATTAGGGGGATAATCAAAAAGTAACTGTAAACTGAGAACTTTCCAAATGTAATGTAAATAATATTTACGATGTAGGCAATCGTGATGCTGCGGTATGACCACCAACAATGCCACTGCCAGCCACACAGTCACAGCCAAGGTGCAACCGCAACAAACTTTGCCGCTCAAATAACAAACGACGACAATATTGCGATTTTTGCGACAATGATTTGGCTATAAGTCAGCACAAAATACAAGAAACTTTGAATGTATGTGTATACGTACATATGTACGTAATTGCTCGCAAATGCACCAGCAACACGTCGCTATTAAATTATAAACACATGACCATTAAATTCGTGAACGGCAGCGTGTCGGATATGTACCGGCAACACCTACCAAAATGAGTTTGCCTCATTTAAACCAGCCGCAACAGGCAAAGCGAGCAAAAAGCGCCGAAACAGAGCAAGTTTTGCGTTGCAAAAACAACCACTCAACGAAAAAAACAGAAAACACAAAAATGCCGCTTAATGTTTTGCACGCCCGACACTCAATCCATTCATTAATTCGATATTTTCAACGCAACTTTTGGTCTATGGCGGAATTGGGGTTTGACTTTGGGCAGCCGCAGCAGCCATGCAATAGCTGACGGCAGGTTGGTCCGGCCAGTTGTGCGCTGTAGGTGCAGTAAAATGCTTACGGTAGCGGCAGTGAGTTTCGATGTTTTATTAAGGCTTTTTTTCGACAACTCATACATATGTATGTATGTATATGTATATTTATATTAAAAAGCCTGTTTGTTCTTTGCAAGCGTTCACTTTACTTTGTTCACGTTGCGGCTGCGCATATTTCTGTTGGTAATGCAGGCATTTGTGGTTTTTTGTTGACTTGTTTGTGGTATTTTATATATGTTTGTATAAATATGTATTATTAATAATTTACTAAATTATGTTTTTCCACTGAGCACACGAAATAGTTAAGTTATGTGCTTAATTAATGTGTAATGTGAAACTAAACGCATCAAGTTTACCAAAACAATACTTGTCTTAGCACTTGTCACTTGTGACTTTTAGTTTTTGTTCACATATTTATTTTATCAGCTTATATATCAACAAATAGATTCCAAAAAACATAAACTTCTAACATTGTATGATGCAGTATCTAGAATCATTTCTATAATCTAAAATGCTTTATAAAGATCTACTGTAGAGAACCACTTTTGCACACCAAACTACCGCGAAGAGCAGCTATCTAGTAGTAGAACACTGGAGCACCGACAATCTCTCATACCAGTCTTACCACAAAGACACTCGATAATACTGATAGCGAGCTTATGCACTCCTCGAGCAATCCTGAACGCACTGCTATTGAGTTGAGTTGAAGGCCTTACAGTAGTCAGGAAGTCTGAAGCTGGAGTTGATAGAGAGCTCCTGACAGTAAACGGGTCCACCAAACTTCCCCCAAGCTTTGAGCCATCCGTAAAGAAGCTCACTGCTCCTCACCTCCAACGCCTGCTTCACATCCATAGCTCCTTGGTCTGCATATGGGCAGAGAAGGAGCCGCCTGAATTCAGTTTGGCAACTCCATGATCTAAGTAATGAAGTCAAAATGTGTCAGAATATCCGAGTGTTCATATACGTGTTCTTGAACCCAGATTATTTGAGTCTAATAACCACTTTCGCAGCCATACACCTTCCGGCGATGTCTACTGGCACTATGTTCAAAATGACGTTAAGTGCCATTGTTGACCACACATACTGATAAGCGCCGCCCGTTGAATTTTCTCGGGTTTCTTTGCAAGTGTAGTATTTTCTAGAACTCTTCACCACATAAAGAATACATAGAACAAAGTGGGCTTGACATGACGAATATCAAACGGGTTGTACAAATAAAACATGATCGTTCTAAACCATTCTTCAAAAACGAAATTGAATTATTTTATCACAAATATATATTTTTGCTTTCAAAATGTGGTCATTTGAGCCCTCCTCTGCTGGGATGGTCTTCAGTATTTTCAGCGAATTTCGGTTTTGACACATTTCTTCAGTGCGATTGGCTAAATATTTGCACAGCAGGTCATTTTTGCAAAGATTGAGGGGTTTTAGTATTGACATGCTTTATACATACCTAAAATATTAACCAAAATATATTGAGCCGTTCTGTAAGAGCAGTTGAGAATCGTCGTTTTGTCAGAGTAGAGAATCTGATAAAACGACGATTTTCAGGCACTGTTAACTCTTTAACTTTTCGATATTTTCATCATTAATACAGTTGAAATGTTGCACAAGTATAAAAGTGTGATCGATTTGCTCTCCGCGCTGTTTAAATGGCCAGTCCGAGTCAAATTTGATCAGATGGAATATTTTGCCTAGAGGAGTCAAGGTCAATTTTTATGAAGCAAGAGTCGATCAATATGAGTTTCTCTAAGAAAAATGTCACTAAAACAACAGTTTTGCCAACAATTTCACTTGAGCGCCATCTAGCGGACTAAAGTTCAAAGAAAGTGACAGAAGCTAAATACTTTTAAGGGTTAATGAGACAATTAAAATTACAATATTCTTAAAAAATAACTGTTTTTAAACTTCTAAGCAGTGAAATAAGTACAGGGGTTGATATATATTTCCAGACTTTCTTCTTTATTACTCGTCTAAAACTTGAATATCCTGACCGTAACAGTATTCTTATCAAAACTGTGCGCTCGAATTCGAATTTCTCAACGGTGGAAGTAAAAACAGAAATTGATATTTATTGATATCTACTAAATTAATTTTTTCTACTCGTTTAAAATCAAATTTCCTTCTTACAAACTTAAAAAAAAAAAATATGTTAGAAATAGTTACTACCTTATCTTTATGTAATGGTATGTTTGGTTAAGTAATTTATTCAATAAAAATTTTTTTTCTAAATTTTTTTTTTTTAATTTTTTTGCTTTTTAGATTTTTTATTTTTTAGATTTTTTTTATTATTTCATTCACATAAATCATTTTGCTCGAACATGAACAACACCACTTACAATGCGATAGCAGCAAACACTTTTTGCATGCAACGTGCGGAGGGCATATAACTTTTGCAAGTATTCATTACCGACTCAGGCACTTCAATAACGCTTAGCTAATATACAAATAACTAGTATACTAGCAGCAGCAGCATGGATTTACGGTGATTTACTATAATGTAGTCGCATTTTGAACGCATAGCAATCTAATGATTTTGCACCACTTGCATGCATGCAACTTAAAATGTGCACACTAATATATATGCATTATATAAATAATACATATGTATATACATATATTATCTGCGTTGGGTTTCACTGTTAATCCATGTCACATTTAATTTATGCAAAATCACGCTTTATTTTATTCGTTTTTACTTTAGTTTTCATTTATTAAGCAATTATTTGCAACAGATTGCATACTTCTAGCTCTGCAATCGCCAGCAAAAATACCGAATTATTCTATAATTGCATGCACTTGTTGCATATAAATTTACATACATACTTATTGATTTGTTTACGGTTTCATATTGCATACCGATGTTATGCTGTGCTGTCAATTAATTGTCAATTAGGGTTAACAATTGACCTTTGCATAAATCATGTTGAATTTGTTTTCAGTTAATTGGATTGGTGTAACCGATTGGCCTTGATATTATTGCTGTTATTTTTGTTATTAGGAAGCCTTAGTTATCGACAGCAACTGACTAAAGTGTTCATCGTTACTCGCGATTTTTTATCTTTGCTGTTAAACTTATGCTGTTAATAATAAATGAGTAGCATATAAATATATTGATTAGTGTATAACAAAGCTTAAAAATATTGATAATTATATAAATAACAGAGCTCTATTGCGATGTCAACAAATATTATTGTACTAATTTATGTGAGATTTATACATTATAAATAATTCGATGCGATCTTCTTAAACATTTACATGAGTATTAACAGAGGTGTGTTGTTTGCCGGGGCGTATGAGTGACATTAATACGTGCTTACTACTGTTGTGTTTAAGCAACTAAAACGAATCGAGATTTTTAAACGATCAAGTGCTTTAATTTAAAAAGCATTCCTTAAAATTAGTAGGTGACTATTTCCAGTCACTAAAAACAACAACAAAAATAACATGTATGTATATAAACTCTCACAATGATGAGAATCTAAGTGATCCCATTGTCCACTACTCTCCTCTATAAGATCGTCTGAAACTGATCTTTTTCATTGCTTGTATTGAGCTTAGAAAAAATCGAGAAAAATGATAACTATGAGACAAACTCGCAAATTTTTAAAATATTACAGATTGCTTATCTTTCTTTTTTATTGACGTATACACGGTTATAGCCGAGTTTACAACGGCATGCCAGTTGTTCTTCCTTTTCGAATTAAAGAGACTATAGCTAGAGGATATTTGGTCGTGAATTGCTTGAGCCATATGCAATCATCATTTCTGGCCAGTCCCAAGTGTATTACGCTCAGAGAACTTTCCTCGTGAACATCTACACATAGCTCCATACACCTACTCTTACTCTACTGTAAACCAAGGTTTGTCCTGAGTGGAAGGCAAAAACGTTGACTGCGGCTGCACTGAAATCATATTACCCTTCATTGTATTTCATGTAGCATAAAAGGACATAAAAAATCGGTAGCTTTATTTTTATCGGCCAGTTTGTATGGTAGCTATATGCCAAAGTGGTCCGATCTGAACATTTCTTTAAGAAGTTGTAACGTTGGCTTGGACAATAGCCCGTAGGTACTGACCCGATTGGTCAGTTTGTTTGGCGGCCTTATGCTATAGTGCTCCGGTTTAAGCAGTTTATGAGGAGATTGTGGCATTTCCTGGTACAATATCCTTTACGAAATTTTTTGAAGATATCTCGCCAAATAAAAGAGTTTTTCATAGGAAAACACAGTTTCGAACGGTCAGTTTGTATGGCAGCTTTATGCTAGAATGAAAAATGAGTAGCTTTTTGAGGAGAAAAGCGTGTGAGCACAGTATCTCCGAAGCTGAGTTTTGTTGGAGTATGCAGGTGTAAGAAGAAAATGATAAGACTTTAATAAAACTTGAAAACACATTAACTATTTCTCAACATTGAAAGCACTTTAAAGACACACAAATACACATCCATCAGGGTCAGCATGCAGCTAAACTTTGAAGAAACTAAAAGGTACCACATAACACCAAACCAGACGCCACACAACGGATATATGCAATCATTTTTATTATTATTAATGTCAGATAAAAGTTCTAATAGCAAAAACAAAAAACAAAAAACMAAAGTACACAACAACAATGAAAGATTGTAGTTTCACATGGCAGACAATTTGATGTTGAAGAAAATATATTTACTGGCGTGAGCTTTGTGGCAAGGCTACATACACACTCATGCATACAAACACATATAAACATGCTTGCCGCTTGGATTGATCGCTCGATTATGTTGAATTGATTGAATGCGATCGCTTCATCATATGTACATAAAGAAATAGGCACACAGCCAAATTTTTATATCCACATACTACATACAATATACTTTTCATTTGTGCCTACATATATGTACGTGTGTGGCGGACAGGCAATGTTGCTCTGAGATGGCTTGAGCTGCTGGATGATCGACAAGTTAATTGAGTTGTGGTAATTATTGCTGATGCGATCTGTAGACGGACACTCTAGCAGAGTAGATGTGTGTATAGTTCGCCAGCTTATCTCAATTCATATCTTTGATTACTCAAAATGAGAAATTGTGGCAATGAACTTTGCCTTTGACTTTGGTTTAGTCTATTTAGAGGTCAAAGAAAATTATAAAAAGTTTTTAGTTGTTGAATGAAATGATATTGAGATTAAAGAATGGAATTTATAACAAATTAAATGAATCGACTAAAAGGATATATCCAAACTAACATTTTGAAGTTTCTGACACACACTGAGGAAAGACCAAACAACATAAAGATATCCTGTGTTTTACTCTATGAAAAAACGATCTTGCAGTCGCACAGGAGCGAGTTGTCAAACAACGCCTGCTAAGCTACGCGAGTTCCATTGGTTCAGTGCTAAAGCGCAGGATGCCAGTGGTGATCCAACGTGAGTAGGAGAAGGATACTCACTTTAGCTCGACGGCTTTGCAGTTAACAACTATTCAGACTAGAGACTCAGACGAGTCTGATGATGTAGTAGCTGATGCAATTTCTGGTGAGGACAGACACTTCTATACTATACGACGTCCTCTATATTTTCAAAACGACTGCATCGATTATTTGAAGTTTTGAACATAATATACGAGATAACAAAGCGCCGGGGAGTAGTTGTCAACAATTTTAATTTTTTTTTTTTCAATTTCCATTTATTTTTATTTTTTTATTTTTTATTTTTTTTTTTTTGCAAAATATCGGTCTTTCTTTCCTTTTTCAAAAAAACAAAATTACAACTCTTATGTGAATGAATGATGCATATCGCTTATCATTTAAGACACCAACACTGGAGGTTCAGAAAGCACTCAACAGAGTGAAGGGATTTTGTCTCAGTGGTTTCACGAAGTACCTCCTAAAGGCCTACTGAACTTGAGTTTTTTAACGTGTATCAATATATTGGGGCATATTTCAGGGAACTATGTATTAATAACAGCTTGTTTCATTGTCTGTTATTTTTCTTTCTTTCTTCACAGTAACGCAAGTTTACGAAACCCCGAGTAAGATCATTCTCCGAAAACTAAAATAATAAAAACATACAGTTGAATTTCCATAACTGGAACTCTTGAATTGGCAACAGAAGTCAAATTTCGTACAAATTTAACAAATTTACTTCCATAACTCGAAGTCTCCCTAACTATACGTTTTTTATGGACAATGATAATTCGAGTTAGGTCAGCTCAACTGTATATATTTTTTCGACATTTCCACTCACGCAAATACTTCGCTGCACTCTTAACCACTTTTAGTGGTAATTAGTGCCCACAGCAACAATTTCTACCACTCTGCAACAGAAAGTTGCCAAACAAATTTGAATGCAAGACCAACCCCGTCAGCATATGTATGTCATTGAAATGGCTAAAAATGCACGAACGGTAAATGAAAACCAGTTATGAAATACGAGGGGCTGTTGGTGCAACATCTTCGCTACTTTTACTCTAACCTAGAGCGATTGCACACGTACATATATATATATATGTATTGACATGCATGCTGCTGCTAGGTGTCATCTACTACCGCCACACGAGCAACAACAACGATCATATGGCAATGTGCGAGTAAGCCTGTCGTGTTGCCAGCACAGCTGCTATTAAAGCATATAATTGTGTTGCGGGCCATTACAGCTAGCTGCATGTCGCCCGAGGTGGCATTTTAAATGCCCACAACATACGTTGATTAAGTTGTTGTGGCTGCCACAGCGTAGTTAATACTTAAATTAATTAGTACACACATACTGTATGCCACTATATAGGAATATAGCAGACTTTCTACAATGAAAGCACAGAGGCAAATCAGAGTTTATGCAAAAGAGGCGCAGAGTTGCCACTGTCTGCGGTAGCGACTGTCAAGTAGCAATAAACAGCTTGCATCAAGTGCAATGCTAGCGGATGTTGTTTGAAAACATCTTTCGTTGCTGTCGTATTTGTTGTTGTTGTAATTGCCACTGTCAAATAACGCCAAGCAGTTGCTGAGGAAATTGAAATGATAACAGAAATTGGAACTACTTGCAGCAACTGCTAATTACAGCCTGTCCATAACACTGACGTTGTCTGTCCAAGTGTTCACTTGGCGGTGTGAATACTAATTTCGTCGTTATAAATATATGTTAGTTGTAATTATTAGCTAGTTTAATATAAAAATAAGTAATTCGAAGACAATATCATCGGTACATATTTTCAGTAAAAGAGAGGGGGGAGAGATCGGGCACAATACCTATTGGGTTCGGAGTTCTTGGACGGGTAACGGTGCACTGCAACCATTTTTTTGTAAATTTTTTCTCCAAAAATTCTCTATACTCATCTCTCCGAATTTCGCTCTAACCCTGGTGGCGTGGAATGGTTAGGCAATCGCATCCGTGAGACCATTTTACATCACTGAGGCACAATCTGAAAAAATTTCTGGGGTGTTTTGTGATCGTCGACTCGGCATGGACCCACGGGTTCACAAAAAGGACCAAGAAGCATCGACCATAATCGCCACCCTTTACTTTAATCCCAAAGTGTGATCTACATCGACTGCTGGGGAAGGTTGAAACGGTTTTTGCGGTCTATTATGTCGAATAATTGGATCAATTCGATATCAGACAACCGAAATTAGATTTAGCAAAGAAAACAGTACTTTTCTAACACGACCACTCATCAGCTTGAAGCCAAATTGCTAAACTTAAACGATCAACTGAATTATTTTAAAAATTTAGCCTTTTTAGTTTGTGAAAAGGGAACTACCCAAAGAAAATTTCAGTTTGGCAACGAAAGCTTAAGAGTATAAAATGTTCAATTTAAGAAGCTCTTCATGAAAATTCATGGACCGAACGCAGATCGCTTATTTATTTATTTATTTATTTATTATTTGTAAAATAATAATACAATTATTATTATACATTAAACATAAGGAGCACTAGCTACAGAGGCTTTCAGCTCAGATCGCTTATTATTTTAGACATCACTTCCTGTAAAAAACCACAGAGAGATCAGAGAGGACGCAACCGAGTGAAGGAATTTTGTCCCAGTATTTTCACTATGAAACTCCTAAAGACCTAGGTGCGACACCAGCTACCTATTTTCTGTAAAAAACCTCAGAAATCACGAACCAAATATGAACTCGTTCCAACGAGTTACTAATGTTATCGTATTCATTACTTTATTTTTTGTATTTTTTTACGCACACCTTACCCACTGTGCCTTCCATTGACCATTTGTTTGTGCCAAATCCAATCAGTCGTGCAAACCAACTGTTGTTACCAGCCCACTTGCAGCAATTAGTTTTGTTTTTTTTTTGTACTTTTTCGTAGATAGCCGATATGAGAGCCGAGTTTCGTGAATGAAATTGATTTTGGTCAAACACCAACAATAACAACAACTAGGTTGGGTACACATAAAATAAAAATGAATGTGACAGCCACGCAAAAATTTTGTTGTTGTATGAGTATTTCTTACTTTTTTTTACTTAAAACAAGAACGCAGTGCATATGTTACCCAGTAAACACGCACCGCTTAGCAGAGTATCAAAGCGTAGCACAAGCGCGACACGCATGCGCTAAACGCCCAGTTGAGAACCGTGACAAGAGTGAAGACATGCGACGCCGTATATACGTGTATGTGTATGCTGTTCAACCTAGAGCAACTATTTACTCTTGCATCCTCCTCAGTCTTCCTTTCTGACATGTCTGCACCAGTGACGTCGTCAGTTGGATACATGCGCATGCGAGACATTCGCCAACCCACTGACTGCATGTCTAAAGATGATTAAAGTATAATGATTAGCAACAGGAACAATGTACGATAAACAATAAAGTAAGCGTCTCGCCAACTTGTAGAAAAGGTAAGCGCGTAGAATGAAGGCTTGCTGTGTGAAACCTACGCTCAGCTCAGCTCAGCGGAAGACGATGACTTTGGATGTGCTGGATTCTAACGTCTGGCTTTCGTATTCTTGTTATTTTTTCTACCTTTCTTTTCTTTTTAACTTCCTTTGTTGCTGTTTTACCTTATTTTCTTTATTTGTATCTTCCATTCTTGTGTCTAATCAATGCGTGATGCCTATTGCTCAACTCCAAAATCAACTCTTCTACCATTTGTCGTATCTCTTCTTGTTATATACCGTTATTTAAGCCACTAAATTTTTTTAACCATGTGGCAAAGCCACAGGGAACATTTATCTAATTTCATAAGTATTTAAACAGCGGATAACTGAACTTTTCGCTAGATCACAAAAACAAAGTATCACTTCGTTGAGCAGCTAATTTCATGTTTTGGGCCGGTCAAGATCGTGTGATATCACACCGTTAGACTTCTTCCTATGGCGAGATCTGCAAAGTCTAAAGTCGATGCAGATAATCCCGCTTCGTTTCAGACCTTGAAACGAAACATCACTCATGTCCTTCGCCAGTTACCTCTCGTACTGCTCGAACGTGTCATCGAAAATTGGACTCAATGGATGAACCATAGTGAGACGTAGCCGCGCTGATTATTTGAAGGAGATAATCTTCCAAAAATAAATGTCAAAGAATGTTCCTTCAAATGATATACACAGCTAACAATAAATTTGAAGTTTCTGTGTTTTTTCTTTAAAAAAGTACGGAAACTCGAAATGGATCACCCTRTATGTAGATATTTGTATGTATGTACTCAAGTCATATTTAAGCATGTTCCTAAATTGTTAACTAATTTGATTAGACTCGGTCGCGACTTGGCGATTTGTTACTGCATTGTAAGATTCATTCTGAGCTGGTGTCGATAACGAAAAGAATGTACGCAAATATGTATATCCGTATAAGTATACCTTTATTTACGTGCACCAGTGGTGGCGCTGGTTGGATTATTGGTAGGTATAAACACAGAGGGTTTTGAGCTCAGAAGTATTTGACTCAAGAGCGAACTACATGCTAAAGGAAACAAGGATTTTCGTAATTTTTAAGCGAAATATAACTTTTCTCAACGGTTCCAACTAAACTGTTAAAAGCGTCTACAGCAATACTACTTGTAAAACAGTTAAACAATATGCGTGTTATTTTGAAGGAACTTTAAGTTATGCTACCGAGTTTAGAGTCCTTGGTTAAAGAAAAGTCTTGTTATGCTCTGTCATGCGAACCGTTTGTGCTCACTTAGATATAATACTTCAGTTATCATATTTTTTTTGTTTTAATTTCAGAGGTTATTTTTTTGAGGGACGTTTGGAAGTCATCTGTTGTCTTTAGAATCGACTATTCGGTTTTTCATTTGCTTAATGACATTTTAGATCTATATTTGAATACTCAGTCGGATAAAATTGAATCCGTCAATGTAGAGTCAATTGTGTTGGGATTTTATAAGTAATTAATGTCACTGGGCCAGCGTAAATCGTAAGAGGTCTAGTGAACTCTGCGTTCTCAGCCAAGTTCTTTTTTCAATGGGTATAGGACTTCGAAAAGAGCACTGCCCGATCAGGATTGGTGCGGTAAGAAGTAATATTTGACTGGATGCCAGGTATTTGTAAGAAGTTGAGATAGAATAATCTCAACACTTCTTGAATGTCGAATGTCGCCGACAACTAATATCCAATTACAGAAGTCTTTCATTTGGATCCATAAATATACTGTATAATAGTCTAAGTGTGTTCCCTGCGATCTTGTAGATAGATCAGTTATCTAACCTAATCATCCCAGCCTCACCGTCTGATGGTGTATAGTCGCGAGATCTATTACTGTCATGTGGTACATTCTCATTCTACTATCGAATTTGTGAACAATTTTCGTTTTGTGACCATCGACGAAGCACAAATCCACTGGCACTGGCATAATTTTCAGAAATTCATAAGACTCATTTTTAGATAGATTAAAAAAGTTGAAACACCTCTAGTTTAAGTGTATCGAGGCTATACTGCAAATTAAATCGGCATTTTGCAAAAATTTCCTTTTTTTATAAGCTAAGTATATATATACTTATCGGATTACCCTCTTAGAACATCTACTATATACTTATAAGATCACCCCCACACATTTTCCCTCCATGCCTTCTTTGTCATTTATAAAATTTTAATTTCTTCACTTGCCAACCTCCCATCAAAAAAAAATTCACCTCCACTGTGGTGCAAAGGTGAAACCGCACATTTCAACATAATCACACAACCGAGAAGCGACTTTGCGTCGTGCCATTCATCTTCGTTGTGAGTAGAATACTCGTACTCGTGTGTACTTAAACTTTCATCACCGATAAGTGGCAACGCCGTAAACGTTATGCGGTAAACTGAACTGTGTATATTTGTGGCTGCTTTTTGTTGTTATTTGTTTGAAATGCTCAATAGGCTGCAAGCAAATTTGATTATTAGATTCCTTCTCAAGAAAACATAATATTTCCGCCGAACCGCGCCATTACCGCCATTGCCATACATGAAAAACTTTCTGCCTTGTGTTTTGCGCACAATTTTATGATTATTTTTTCTCATTTTATGTTTTTTCTTTAATATTTCTCTGCTCTTCTACTTTCTTTGCAGCATAACCGGCAGGAGTCCATATCCCCGGAATATCATCGCTATGCAAGTATTAGTAAATTGCCGAAAGCGGTGGCCGCATCGCAGACTACATATACCGTTACAGCGGATATACACCACGCTAACAATAGTAACAACAATCACAGCCACAACAACAATAATGGCAATACCATTAGCAGCATCAGCAGTGGCGGCAGCGGCAGCAACAGCAATTGCAATACGGTCAGCAGCACAGCTAGCAGCAGCAACAATAACAACGGTCACAATAATATTAGCAATAACCATTACAATAGCAACAACAACAACAGCAGCAGCATGCAACAGTCTGCACAGCAACACCAACAACAGTTACACTATAATGCCGGCGATGCAATCAATGCATCTTCATTTGCCACACCACCGACACGGCGACGTTTCTTTAATCACAAGAATTTGCGCAGCGCCTTGACCGGACACCGGCGCACCGCCTCGAATGGTGGTGTGCCCACAGATGCCGCCACAACGATACTCGTCGATGGTAAGTCACTACACGTAGCTCTTAAAACACTAGCACATCGGGACTTAGCCATACACAATGCACAAGTTTGGGTTTACTTGGTGTGGTAATGAAGTAACGAAGTTGAAGCCTCGTTTGCACATATATAAGACTCATCATCACCCTTAAAGAAAGCTTTCAGCTATGCTTCACAACTTAATTTTTTTAATTTTGATGTTTTCGAAACACTAACCTAGAAAAAGTCTGTCGGACCTATTCAAATAAGGGATAATTTCATACAGTTTTAGTTTACAGTAAAGGTTGAGAAAAACACACAAAAACTTCAAATTTAATGGGGAATGTTTATTATCATTATGTTTTGTGGATTATCTCTATTCAAGGAAAGCTTTCATCTATGCTTCACAACTTTATTTGTTTAATTTTGATGTTTTTCGAAACACTATCCTAGAAAAAGTCTGTCGGTCCTAGAAAGGGAAAGAAGGGATAATTTGGTTTACAGTAAAGGATGAGAAAAAATACAAAAACTTCAAATTTAATGGGGAATGTTTATTATCATTATGTTTTGTGGATTATCTCCATTCATTGAGTCCAATTTTATGTGACATAGACTTTAGATTTTGTGGCCAATCGACCGACTAAAAACGTGAAATTATGTGCTCATCGAAGAGTTCTCTCAATTAATCCATTGATTGATTCGATGTGTGGGAAACCATATGTTTTCGAGATCACGAGCTTCAATTTCAGGCATCACGGTTGCCATTGGCGGTTACGTTCTCACCGGCATCATGATTCCACCGGCACATAAACCACACCAAACCGTTATATTTTCTGGATGAAAAAGAAGCTCTTGAATCAATCAATCCCAAATGCGGCAATTGATTGTTTACATATATACTCATTGAGCCAGAAATGGGCCTCATCGCGGCACAAAATTTGACTCGAAAACATTGAATATTCTTGGAACTTTACAAGAATTCATAAACCGAAGCGATGTCGCTTAAAAAGCAGCTTCAGTTCTTACAGAAGCTCTTTTTTGAATGTTTTTAATTTAAATTGTGCCAAGTCGTTACGTGCGTCAATCGGAGTCGCTACGAACGGCGTCGAATCGACTCTTCACGGTCTTCGTCTACACTCTCAGCTACGGCTGCTCTGAACTTAGCCTATTTGGTCGAATATAACCAGTTTCTTTGGGAGAAAAGGAATTTTGCAAAATTTTAGAATACAGCAAAAGCTCAGAGACTATTTCGTCGATATGGTATTATGTTCACGATTGAGTGAAAGGACATGACTCAACCTCGTAAAACTCGTTTCACTAATCATACATTTTCGTTAGTTTTCCAAAATAAAAATAATATTAAATTCATTACTTAATAACCACACCTTGTAAGCGCAGTCCAGCACTTTTGCATATTCGCCAAATTTGATGGATTTTCATTTTGACTATTGGTTTTGGTGTTGACTAGCAATATTTGAGGTGTTCGAGGTGAACATTCAAACAGCAATTTTTTTTTTTTTTTAGCGCTTTTCTAACTCTTAAGTTGCTTCTAAGCAACACTTAAACGCAATAAGTGGCGAAAGGCCGTTCGTTAGTCAAACGTTGAAGTGGCCAACCAACTGTCATTGGCTTTGTCGGGCGCTCCTTTGATTTGTAGCTGTGAAAGTACTGTTTGTTCGACTACTTGCCGGCATTCGTATTGGTGGAGTGTGAACGTTGCGAGTGACGAGCGAATAGTGACTACGGGAGCGTGGAAGTTAGTGTGGTCATGTGACGTGCTTGTTGACTGCACGTGCAGCCGCGGTCGAGGTCAATGGCTAATGGATAACAAAATAAATTTAGTAGTGTCATCGACGTACTGACCATCTAACGGCAGGAACGGACTGAAAGGAGAAAATAGATTGTAAATGCTGGGATTTAGCAGAAAAATTTATGGCTTTACCGATCAACATGGGGTTTTGAAAGTACAAAAGTGAATTAAAAATAGTATTTTGTTTAAATTTTTTTTTAATGCAGTTATGCAAGTCTAACCTAAAAACCTCGGTTCATGATCAAATATACGTGGCACATTTCTGTGCCAATCGGAATAGAAATCGTTAAAAGGTTTATGATTCAATTAACATTAAGCAACAATTCTCAACAAATTTATAACTAACTAAATACATATGTACCATATACTTTATTATGCCATAAATTCTGTTACAAGTTCAGATATACGAAACGCCACGTTCTCCAACTCTGAGCTATGGGTACATTATTTGTACTATTGCTTTGAAGTCTGCTGTATGGTTTTTGTTTAGTCATCTTTTAGGATGCCTGCGCTTGGCGCGAATGTTCACAAAATCTGTGACCTTGCTACAAATACCTCCTACAGCGCATCATACCGTGGAGACCCCAGATGCTTACAGCGTAGTCCTGCCAATGCGGAACAAGTACACAAGAGATGCTATATTATTTCCCTGATGCCCTACTCCAGACTTTTCGTGCAGTCTACTCGATTTTTCTCTCTATGTAGGTGTTGACTCTGGAATTTCCTGCAGGAGCAGGACAGCTCCACGGCTTTCGCGATAACAAAGACCTCAGCTTGAAATATACAGCAGTGGTTTAAGAACTCAAAAGGCTATGCATAACTCTGTACAGTATTCCCCGCACCAACTCCATCGTGCATTTCGAGCCATCCGTATTAATGTTTAGAGTGTTGCGCGTAGCTAACATACCTTTACGCCAACCATCTTTTTCTATGTTTACTTTGAACTCTCTTACCCGTTTTCTCTGGGTTCAACCCTAGACCTGCTTTCGATGCCCAATTCTGATCTGTATTTCGCCGACCAAGTTCTTCCTAGCAGAGTATCATTACAAACTTCATTGGTCATTCTAGTTGCGCTCCATTCTGCTCTTTCCTTCTTTCAGGATTAACACCTATGGGCTGGATGCTAATCAGAATAGACTCCGTAGAGACGTTGTTGAACGTTCCAGAAATGTTTAGGAATGTTTCAAGAGCGTATTACTTATGTTTAAGAGCCCTTTCGATATTAAATACCAGTGTATTGTGTGTAGTCTCTACTGATCTGCCCTTCATATATGCGTGCTGCGTAGACAAGCTTCTAGGAAGCGTTGCGGCCCTAATGAGCACGGCCAAAATTTTCTCTAGCGTTTTCAGAAGGAAGTTAAGCTTATCGGCCTAAGCTCTTTAAAATAGATTAGGTTGTGAAAACTACCCTAACCTCTTTCTATGAGAGCGGCACATAGCTGAACTTTTTATTCTCTATAAAGAGGTATTCGGGAAAGTTAATCATGTTACACACTGACTAGGTCTTCCAATGAAACCCTAGCAGTTGTCCGACCACTCTCCTCAACTTTTGCGAATTTTAATGGTCGAAGTGGGATTTTTGGATAGTAATATCCTAGGCCTCGTCACTTTGTTGGTATTTTTAAAGCCACTACAAACGTTCTTCCAGGATCGTCGCTTTGTTCTGCGCACCAATTTCTTGTAGTCTCATAGAATATCTTTATATTCATTCCAACAGTCCTCGCTTTCTGCTAGCTCGGCCAAGTTGAAGCATTCCCGTACTTTATGTTTGCAAGTTCTTGTTCGGCAAAGGGGAAGCTCACTTCATATTTGTACGTCTATCGGACGAAAATGAATACACTTGCAAAACATTATAATAATAGTAGTGGATCATGGATTTAAATAATGTTCTGTGATATTTCATACAATCGATGTATTCATCCACCGAAAGAAAATCTGTGGCGATATCTAATTTCATTTACAATCAGTTAGCACATAGTTAGTTTTAGCATCCATATATCTATTAGTACTAACAGATAATATACATATATATAGTATCACAACCGTTTCCGGTTTTCACTAACAATCCGCACACATAATTTAGCAAAAGCACACTATATAACATTTGCACACCACTCATCGCCATTACAAACATTTTACAGGCAAAGATAATAATGCACTAAATACATCGACCTGCTCCGATTCGGCAGTTACGCGACGCCGCCGTCAGAAGGTCAGTAACAATGTGAGCGCTGCATCCACACGGCCAACAGCGGCTGGCAGTGAGAATAGACTAAATCGCTTAAGTCTCGCCGGCACCTCGGTCTATGCGGGACATCTTTCATCGTTGGTTTTTGGTAAAATCAAATCGTTATGGAGCGTCAATTCAACCTCATCGGATGCGGGACTTAATCAATTTGCAGGCACGAGCATTTGCAACGCATATTACCATTACTCTTTTCGTTTTGCACTTTTTTGCTTGCATTACATATATATTTGTATGTTGCGCTATGAGCGGCGCTTTTCTACCGAAGCTCAAGTGTGCATGTCCGTTTCTTTTAAGCATGTTTCGTATAGTTCTGACACGTTTTCATATATTTCCTTTAGTTTTTGCATGTTTCGTTACGTCAGCGAGTACTCTTCCGCTACAATTTAACTTATATTTTTTTCTTTATTTTTTTTCTCTTTCGCGCACAGGCAACGATGATCATGCGCTAACCGTCGCCGAGAAACAGAAAGATCAGTTGCGTGCCCGTCTCGGTCTGCTGCTGGACAGCGATCAGCATGGCAATACGAACACGACGACCAGCAGCAGCTCATCCCAGAATATCAGTCCCGAACAGACGCTATCGGCTGGCTGTGCCAATGCTTTTGGCTCACAACTCTCCGTGATCACCAAGGATGATACGCTCAGTTTGGCTGGCAAGCTGAATGCGCTGTCGGTGTCCACCGATAACAGTGATGTATTTCCAGTGAAGGCGCGCAAAACAGGCGTGCGACGTTCAGCACGCGCTGGCCAATTGGCTGGCGGCGCCGGCAAGCGTAATGCCATTTACAAACCGGCCAACGTGCAACCAGTGCAGCTGGCTTTGAAGCCGCTCTTCTTTGAAGTACCACTACCCGAACCAGATCCACCATTTATCGGACGACAGTGGCTGTTGCGTGAGCTCTCCAACATACTTACCGGCACCGAAACGCCGGGAGTGCTGATCAATGGCAATCCTGGTACGGGCAAGACGGCGCTTATCTTGCAATTGGTTGAGTATTCGTGTTTCGGACGACGTAAGAACAGCAATAGCAACAGTGATCCAGATGGTATCTACTGCCCCATCAATCTCGGTAACGATCGCTTACGCGCTTTGGCCTCACACATTGTCGGTTATCACTTTTGTCAGGCCGATTCGAACCTCACTTGCCTAGTACCCGACTTTGTGCACTCATTGGCTGCACAATTATGTCAAGCGCCACAACTGGAGGCGTATCGTGAGTATCTACTAAGTGAGCCACATTTGCAGGATATATTGAGCGTTAAGGAGTGTATTGCTGATGCGGAGCGCGTTATGCGTATGGCTATTTTGGAACCGTTGATTGTGCTAAAACGTGCCGGTAAGATACCGACTAAGACTTGCGTCATACTCGTCGATGCTTTGTGCGAGGCGGAGTATCATCGTCCCGATCACGGACACACAATCGCCACTTTTCTTGCCAAGATGACGCAGCACTTTCCCTCGTGGCTGAAGGTGGTCGCCACGGTGCGCACACAAATGCTGGAGTTTGTTAAGGGTTTGTCGTATACGAAGATGACGCTCGATAGTTGGGCCTCAAACGATCTGCTGCAGAAGGATATGCTCGACTACATCACATTCCGTGTGAATCACAGCGTGGAAATACAGAATAATATTGCGGCTGTGAAGGATCACAATAGCGGACAACTGAAGTTTATCGGACACTTGCAAGCGCTAACAAAGGGTTCAATGTTGTACGCCAAGCTTATACTGGATCTCATTGAACGCGGTCAGTTGGTAATCAAATCGACCAGTTACAAAGTGTTGCCTGTGAGCTTGGCGCAAATCTTTTTACTACACTTCAATTTGCGTTTCCCCACCAACAGCAGTTTCGAGAAGGCCGCGCCCATATTGAATGTCTGTTTGGCCGCTTTGTATCCGCTTACCTTGAATGAAATTTACTACACCATTTGCGCTATGAAGACCGACGAAGTGCTTAGCTGGGATGAGTTCTTGCAACGCTTCAAGCTACTCGATGGCTTTCTTATACGTCGCATCGACAATACGTACATGTTTTTCCACTCTTACTTCCGTGAATGGTTAATCCGACGTGACGAGGGTGAGTCGTTGAAATTCCTATGCGATTTTCGACTCGGCCACGCGGCCATTGCATTTCGGCTATCGCGCATGCAAGCGCCACTTGATCCCGAACAAACAATGGAACTTGGACATCACATGCTGAAGGCGCACATTTACCGCAACTGTCAAGGTCCACAACTACCGCGCGATATGCAATCCTTCTGGGTCGCCACCGTCACTGATAACATATCGGCCGCGCTTGGTTCTTTGCGCAACGTTTACAGCCCGAATTTAAAAGTGTCGCGCTTGATTTTACTAGCTGGTGCTTCCTCACACTACCGCACTGAGTTCATGGGCGGCGCAACAATACTCTGCATTGCGGCTCACGAGGGCATAATGCCAATGGTGAACTTACTGCTAGAGTTTGGCGCTGACGTGAGTCTAACTAACAGTCAAGGCTGCACACCCCTTATATTGGCTGCCATACGTGGTCACGCTGATGTTGTACGCTTGTTGGTGGCTGCAGGCAGCAGTTTAGGGCAAACAGATACAACACAGCGCTGTGCATTGGTACATGCCGCGCGCACCGGACGTTTGAATGTGGTGAAATATTTGCTGGCTTGTGACTGGACGCCGCGTCCCAATTCACAGGATGTTAGTTTGTCGATGGCGCTGCAGCAATCGCTTATCGCCGCGGCAGCACAAGATCACGTATCCATCGTTGAGGATTTGCTAGAAATCGACGACATCGATGTTAATCTCATCAATGAGGCATGCGGTGAATTGCCGCTAACCGCAGCGGCACGTAACGGTTGCAGCGATACAGTCGCTATCTTATTGTCAAAAGGCGCGCGTATTGATGCGCGCAATAAACAAGATTTTACCGCGCTCTGGTTAGCAGTAAAAGAAGGACACTGGGCGGTGGTGGAGAAGCTGATACAAAATGGCGCTGATATGGACGAGCCAGTAACCGCAGCGCGCAAAACACCGCTTATGATTGCCGCTGAAGAGGGTCACATTGAACTGTTGGAGTTATTGATTGAACGTGGCGCCGCGCTGGAAGCACAAGATGAGGAAGGCTTTACGGCGCTCTCATGGGCAAGTCTACGTGGACGCCAACCGGCCGCCAAGTGTCTGATCGAACGTGGCTCCAATCGTAATCACGCCGATAACAAGGGGCGTACACCCCTCGATTTGGCCGCATATCAAGGCTCTGCCGCTTTGGTGCTCTATCTACTCGAACAGGGCGCCAATATCGAGCATATCGATGTGAATGGCATGCGTCCACTCGACCGCGCGATTGCTTGCCGCAATATACAAGTTGTACAAGTATTTTTGCGTCGCGGAGCCAAGTTAGGCCCTACCACCTGGAGCATGGCTATGGGCAAACCGGAGATTTTGATAGTGCTGCTAAATAAGTTGCTCGAAGATGGCAATGTTTTGTATCGTAAGAATCGCTTTCACGATGCGGCGCATCGTTATCAGTACGCCTTGCGTAAGATCTCATGTCTGGAGAATTTGTTAGAGCGAAGCGCAATATTTGCACAATTGCGCACCAACTTGTTGCTAAATCTGTCGCGCTGCAAGCGAAAGTTAAATGTAAATACAAATCTTTTTTTTTTTTTTATTCGACTTAACGTTAAATAACGACAACATTTCTCTTTGTAGGAACTTGACGAATCCATCGATTTAGCCACACAGGCCATCGCTCAGAAACCCGCCAGCTATGAAGGCTACTATGCGCGTTCCAAGTCGCGCATGGAAAGTGGCGATTACGACGAAGCGCTTGTCGACGCCAACGAGGCTATGCAGAAAGCATTGCAAAGCGGCGTCTCAACCGAAGTGGTTGCGGTGCTCAAGCGCATACAAGCCGAGTTGTTGGCGCACACCAACAGTGACGCTGGTGTTAATGGTGCGGCAACAGCGCACGTCAGCGCGAATGCTTATGAGGAGTATGCGCTCAGTTGCGCGGACTTTGGCGCTATGGGCTTACAAATGCAAAATGAAAGCTCGGATCTGTAGCTTGTTTTTTGAAAATCACAATACTTACAAGCTTAATTGATTTTTTTGAAAAATTGGTTTTTATTATATTTACGCGCTTTAATTTGCCTTAAATGATTGATTAAATTATAATGCTTATTATTTTCATAAATATTTTAAAATATTATTTTTAAATATTATATTATTTTTATAAATCTTTTTTTTATTATTTGTTTTTATTTTTAATTTAGTGCACTGCATTTCTTTAAAATGGAGCTAAAGATTTGGCGCAGCCAGCCTTTTTTAATATATATTTAAATCATAATTTTAAGTAAAAATGTTTTAATTTTATAATTTGCCGTTGCTGCCTGCATATTTAATTACATACGTATCTACTTATACAATATTAAGTTTACATTTTAAATGCCCTGTATTTATTTGTGTTTGTGCTTTTCGATTTTCAATTAAAAATAAAATTGTATTTCGTTTTGTTTTTTTTATTTTTTAAAGCGAAATTTGTGCACATATTAAAAATAAATTATTTTTGTATTTCTTTAAGTAAAATATATTATTTTAGCCCTTCTCGCAACTCTATATGCCTTGTTGTTGTATAATTTATCTTCTTTGCTTATATTTTCTCAAATAATTATATATAAATGAACAATTACAATTACGATAGCAATTCATAAAAAATAAATTGTTTAAAAATTGATGTTTCATCTGCTTGTAAAATTCATTTAATTATATTTTATTATACATAGGCATTTAAAACTAAATTAAAATTGTGAAATTAAACACACTAAGAAAAAACTAAGTATATTTGTGTGTTTTATTTAAAAACAAAGTTGGTTAAATATTTTTTTTTATATTTTTTCAGCTTATTTTTTTCATACAGCTTATTTAAATTTCTAGTTCTGGCAGTCAATATAATTTTTAAAAATAGTCTAAAAAAATATTTTCGAAGCTTCCATATAAATGAGAGTGTCTTTATTAACTTCAGAAGCGTTTAGAGTTCTTCATAGAAAACGTGTGTAGGCATAGTCTATAAAAAAAAAATATTTTTTTAGTAAAAGAAATAATGATGATTCACGTTTGAAAAATATTTAAACAAATAAAAGCTAAACAAACATTTTACAAATCTTTTTAGTTACAAAAGTAAAATTTTTTGAAAAATACTCTCTCATATTTGTTTTTCGACGATATACATAACATAAATACCCAAAAATCGCAAAATAATTCTTAATAATATTTAAGGGCAAATATCGCGATTTTTGCTGTCTAAACAATATTTTTATTAATTTTTTTTTATGTACATAATTCGATATATATTTTTTTTTTTTTGTGTAAATGTACATAGTTTTACTTTTAATTTAAATTTTTTTTGTTTTTACGTTTTTTACTCATTACACTACTCAACAAATACTACTTCTCCGAAGGAAAAATTAGCGACTGTTGTGCTAAGAGGTTTGGGATGTTCGCATTCGTTTCAGTTCAAATATTTTTTATCACGTTTTTCTCAATTTAGTAAATTGTGGTGGTTTCTGACCCCTTGACCACAACACAAAAAAAATCCTACGTGCAAGTAAACTAGTGTTATTTAAGAGGCATAATAATGTTGTGTATTTTTTTATTATTTTTGGGTGATCAATTAAGGAAATTTTTACTATCATGTTCGGTTTTAGCAACCCAGTCGCAAAATTAGTCAATTTCGCACTCATTTTCTATAAAAAAAAAAAATAACTTGCGCTGCATGCTGCAAGTAGCCCAAATGCTGGTTTTCAGGGGCATCGGTAAGTACCAGACGAACATGTCGTTTATGGCAGGTGCTCTAAAAATAAATATATTAGTTTGTGCCGTATCCGTCTAACAGTGGTGCTCAAACTATGCATAACAGTTTTGTTATCCATGCGTAGTTAAATTTTCAAGAAGTTGTCTTGTGGCATAAAATCAAGTCCAATTTTAAAATTTTTAATAAAAATTAGAAATTATAAAAATTTGGCTAATATAAAAGCTATGAATGAAGATAAATGAAGAAAATATTTTATGAAGCCATTCGTAAAGAAATATCTATCAAAAAAATATATCGTAATAGAAGAATTCTTAAAAGTTCGGCAAATATAATATAATAAAAATTATT
>NW_017537656.1:987844-998269 GCF_001853355.1 Bactrocera latifrons | reverse complement strand
ATTATAAATAATTTAGAAATAATTATTATAAGAAAAAATGTTGTCAAAATTTTAGCCTGAAGCACCATTTCCTATCTTTGCTTTGATTTGAACTTGAAAATTGTTGTAACCTTCACAACAAAAATGATTTATTGGAACAGCTTTTGATGACATTTATTTATTCAGCAGCGCTCTTAAGTAACCTAACAACAAAACGCTAAAATTATATCTTAGTAGAACGATTTAAGCTTTAGTAAATTATTTTTTGACCATATTTTCAGCTCTCATTATTCTGGGTTCTAAAGTCTTTGTATCTCATAATAAATTCGCAAATGTTTATTGTAAGTCAGAGATATCCCATTTATCTTCAGACCTAAACAATGTTTAATAATATAAGAGAAAAGTGGTTAACAAATCTAAAACGTAGAGCATTACATGATATATGAATGGTAAATAACTTCCAAAAAAAAACAAGAAAAGCTGATATTTGTGACATGATTCAAATAGTATTATATTTTCGAGGTAAACAAAAATATAACCATTCTACTTAAAAATTTAGATAAAAATTTTATTTCAAATGCCGTAAAAACATAAATAATTTTCTTTACACGAACAGAAATCAAATAAAACAAAAAACAAAAAAACCAAGGAAAAAATAATAGTAAGGCACTATCAGACAATATTGTTTAGTAATTATCTTTCAATGGGACTTTAGGAAGAAAATTTGATATACACTTAGGAAAATAGTATAAAGCCATTTATTTCAATAAAAAATGCTAAACTCACTTCTACATGATTTTTGGTTATAAAAAATAAATATTTATTTATTACATTAACCAATTTGTGCTTAAAACTTAACCTAACTTTTAAGATGAAGTGTGCAAAAATGGAACAAAAACCATATGAATTTGTGTACATAGCTTGTAAATGGTAAATATAAAAAGACGATATTTTGTCAATACAATAGGAAATGGATTCTCATGAAATTGTAAAATGAAATAAAAATTTTAACAAAAAATCGATTTAAAAATTTGTTCCTAATAAACATTTAAAATAAAAAAATTATATTAATATATATTCTTATTAAAAACGTAAACTAAAAATATTGTATTTTCATAAAATTGTGAGACTAACATATAAATTTTAACACCAAACCGATAACAAATGGAAAAAAAATAAATAAAAAAAACTGATTTGGGAGACCAGATCTATATATGTATATTAAAAAAATATGTATATAAATTTTATTTTCTCATTTAAAAGGATTTCCCCAACACATAAAATCGATTTTAAGAAAATTTCTTATTACAAATGTTAACTAAAAAAATTGAACTTTTATAAAATGGTACAACTAACATATTTTAACTTCAAATCGTTAAAAAAATAAGGCAAATTTCAAAAAAAAATATATAAAAAGAACAAAATAAATGAAAAAAATTAAAAATAAATAATTTTTGGCAATTCATATTATAAAATAAAATTTCTCTTCTGATTTCCTAAGAATCCATTTTCAATTTTTTCGCCACGCAGTTGCTAATATTAACCGTATAAACCCGAAAATAAACTTTGCAAACTTTATCCAAAATAAGAAAGTCAAACTTCTCAACAAAATACCGTTAAATTTGCTACAACTCCACTTTTATATAAACACAAATGTACATGAATGTAAAAATACTTAGAACAGCATTAGCCAAACATTGCAAGGAAACCGATTAGAAATATTTCTCGAAATATTACTTTACTGCTGCTTCACTGCTTCTAATTTAAAATATCTTAATTTTAAATATGCTATAAAATCTACGTGTTGTATAGAAATCTACAAATGTCCGCCACCGCCACCGCCATCAATCGTCGTGGAATCACCACAATTTACTTTAGTTTGTGAAGAAATTAGCGGAATGGTAACTTGCAAGCGATGGTCGTCGATCGATGCCGCTGAGGGTAGATTAAGAAATAAACACACAGACACACAGGCAAATGAGTATTTTACATTAACAGTTAGGTTTTAGTGACGTTATGTAAATATAAGCAACTTACTGTTAGTTTGTACAGTTATAATTTAAAAATATTTTCTACTTACTATTTTCTAGTATATATTCCAAATCATCTGGTGTTTCTATCGTTGAAAAATCGCAATTTGTCGATTCTTTAAGTATAACACAGATCTCTTTAGAAGCTTTTAGCAGAAAGAATGGCACAAATTTGCTAGCTAACTCTTTATTCAAAGCGCCCATGCCACGTGCAGCCGTAAAATCGAGCTCTGAAGTGGAAAAAAGTAAACTAATGTAAACAAATACAAAAATTAAAAGTTATTATTGCTTACCATGCATATTGGAGCAATCCAGGACCACAGGCGCCGTACCGTGCATGACGACAGCCTTCGATATGCCAGTGCGCACCCACTCGATTGCGGGAAAGTAGAGTGAACTGTGTATGGGACGCATGAGTATGTACTCTGTGCCATTGGTGGTCTAAAAGGCATGAAGAAAAATATAAAAATTACCGCCTTTCTAAAAACAAACAAAAAAGTTTACTTCAGTTGCACCGGAACTGTAATACCCTTCACATGTGCATAATTTATCTTAAAAARATAAAAAAAAAAAAATTATATTGATTTTTACGGTTTGTTTGTTGTTGTAGCGGCACAATTCTGCCGAGTTCACAGTCCTTGATCGGATAAATTCGATCCCGTTCCCCCGACAGTCGACACGACGACAGTCGCGGAAATGGCAGTTACGAGTCAGTTTGAATAGCAGTCTAGTGCCGTAGTCGTCCGATCTGAACAATATAATCGGAGATTTTCCGAATTTCTTAAACAAAAATCCATGCAAATTTCGTGAAGATATCTCGCCAAATAAAGAAGTGTTCCATAAAAGGATTTGAGTTTTATCGGTTAGTTTATATGGCAGCTATATACTATAGTTATTCGATCTGAACCATTTCTTCGGACATTGTAACGTTACGTTGAAAAATTATTAAAGCCAAATTTTGTAAAGATATCTCGTCAAGTAAAAAAGTTTCCCTTACAAAGACATGCTTTTAATAGTTCGGTTATAGCGGTCCAACAACTGTCAGTCACACAAATAAGTAACTTCATGGGGAGAAAAGGACGTGAACGATCGATCAGATCGATATCTCAAAAAATGCGAAACTAATTTGCGTATAAAAAAATGGACCGACGGGCATGGCTCAATTGTCTTAGTTCTACCTCATTTAAAGGGGTCTCCGACGTTCCCTTTTGCGTGTTACAAAAAGCTAACTTAATAATCGTGTTCAGGGTATAAAACTGCATAGGTGATTATTTTTATTAAATGTACCCTCAATTTGGAGACGGTAAGCGCCGGACGTGCGACACGATACACCAGGTAAGCCACATCTACACCCACGCCCAACAGCAAACCGAGTTCTACGCCGATCGCAAGGCTGACAACGAATGTTATAGCGCCAGGCAGTAATTCGCGACGACTGCAGCGCCAAAGTGGTTTGACGACCTTGAAACAAACAAAGGAATATAAAATTGTCCCTTTCACTTCCAATTTAAATACCGCAGCTGCTTCACCTACCTCAAATTCAATCATAAATATCACCGCCGATATGATGACTGCGCTCAGCGCTGCTTTCGGTATGTACTGAAAGTAGGGCGCGAGCAAGCCGAGCGCCACCAACACCAGAGCGCTGGTATAGAAACCGCCAATGGGTGTGCGCACACCACTCGCATGATTCACAGCGCTACGCGAAAAGGAACCAGTTACGGGCATTGAAGAGAAAAACGAACCGACCACATTGCTAAGCGAGAGCGCCACCAGTTCACGTGTTGGACTTATGCCGGCACTGCTGAATGCCTTCGAGATGGCGACATTGCCCAGCACGGCAATTACTGGCAGTATAATCATGGAGGGACCAAGCTCCTTCAACTGAAAGCGAAAGAAAATTATTCTTGTGGAACTTTTTCTAATAACTGCAGGACTTACCATATCTTTATAGTCTTGATCAATTGCAGTACCATTCGCTGCCTGTATTGTTGTATGGAATTTTGGAAATTCGACATCGGGAAAACCGCTTTTCACTTTACCCGTCAAGACAAACGGACACAACTCATGTGTTTCACATGTATTATAAGCTAAAATACTGGCGATGAGCACTACTAAGGCATTACGGCCGGTTGCAACGACCCAAAGTGTGCCGCTCAGGATGCGACGACCGGGTATTTTGACATCCTTCAGTTTCTATAGAAAGGGATAAGATGGAAAAATCAAGGTCGGAATAACTTTTAACACTAAAAAAATCGTTCAATAGATTATGGATTTTCGAAATATGAATGATGTGCTTAGACTTGCTTAGCTTCGAAATCTCTCTACTCTCATAATTGTTTTTATTGTTGTAGCAGCATTAAATATTCCCCAAAGAGCTTTTGAAAAAATTCTGATGATAAAGCCGTTTATAAATTCGATGGGTTCCCTTAACAGTCGGGTGTTCGTATATGAACGTAAACGATTTTTATCTGGCCAAAGATTAACAACTCGGCAGTATTTCTCCAAATTACTTACATTACTACAACAAAAACATTTTGTAGAGCTTCTTCTTAATCTTTTGCTTTGAGAAAGCTATTCAAAGTTAAATGTGGAGTCAAGGTCAAGGACGTTCCTAAACTAAGTACCCTGACGTCAACCGACATCTTGCAACTCAAATATTTAAGACGCCTACCGATAGACACTTAGCAAAAAAAAATTCTAGTTGTGGATGGTATTCTGGGGAGTTCCTCGGTTATGCGCTTCAGGCACCATTTTTTTCGACCAATGGTTGCCCATTTCTACAGTAAAATTCAAACTTCGGTTCAGGTTGTGCGTGAACGTCTTTTAGTACCTCCACTTGCCTAATAACAATATACATTTGGCTGAACGCTGTTGAAACAGCTTGTGTCCTAAACCTAACCTTACTCTCCTCTGGATCCTAAATATTAACAACAATAATTATAGATTTTACTAGAAAATCTTGGACAATACTGAGTGCTGCAGAAGAGCCGATCAGGTGATCCTCTTTAATACTTCAATATCAAATATTTTCAAATCCTTATCTTCAAGCCTTACTAATGCACTTCATACACAATCACAATCACATTTACCTCAAGTGCATAGTTTTAGAGATAATAATTATGTAATCAAAACACTTCATTGAGCAAACTGTTAACACTTACCCGCAACAAAAGCAAAATGGTGATAGCAACAATGCCCAAAGTAAAATCACCATAACGTATTTTGTCTAAATTCGTAAAAACCGACTCCATTGTTTTCATAAATCCGGAACCGCCGCCGCCGCCACGTATACCAAGCAGACCCTAAAGGTGAAATATTTACTTTAAAAAATTTAGCTTTGTGAAAGAAATATTTACTTTCAACTGCGAAGTGCCGATGATGACAGCCGTCGCTGACGTGAAACCTACAGTTACTGGCAGTGAAATTAGGTCCACAAGCGCACCTAAATATACCGCATATGATTATATTAATACAACTATTCTATATTTGTGTCAGACTCACCTAAGCGCAGCACAGCCATCAGAAACTCGACAAGTCCGGAGATCAAACACAATAATATCGCGTACGCTGGACCAGAGTTCAGGCCGAAACTTGTATGTCGACTAGTCATGAGCGCCAAAAGTGCTGTTGGACCGATAGTCACCTGGCGACAGCTGCCCAAAAAGGCATATACGATGCCACCAACGAATGCCGAGTAGAGACCATACTAGACAAGCACAGTATTATTAGAACGCCAATATAGAAACAGAAGAATATGAAGCTAGAAAAAGTTAAAAACGCACTTGTGGTTCCAGTCCAGCCAATGTCGCATAAGCAAGACCCTGCGGCAATACCGTTAAGCCCACTGTAATGCCAGCAATCAGATCGGCTATAGCATCTTGCGCCGTATAACCATGTAACCATTTAATACCGGGCAGTAGCCGGTGAACGATGTCGACTGCTTTCATGTCTCAATTCAACTAGAATAAAAATGATGCTTTAATAATTTTTGATTGCATTAAAAGATAAAATGTGGCTTTTATATGACAATTTAAAAAAATCACACCTAGCCTCACATTATTTAAATACATAAATATAGTGAACTCATTGCATGTACATATATAGATACATTTTGTAGTTCATAAGTATAAGCTTTTTTCTGCGACTGTGCTAATAAATGTAATTGTGAATACTTGTTTGCAGCAGCAAAGTGTTCTAAGCACGCGACTACGGCTCGATTGAGCATAGGTTCGAGTTCCATACGAAGCAGTACTCAAAAATAAGAAGAAGTTGTGCAATAAATTTCAAAATCTCACACCCAAAAAGTTCAAAAAAGTATTCTTCAGTTAGCCAGAGAGTATTAAATTGTTGTAGCCCCCCCAAAATCGTGCTGAAGCTTGGCCTAACTCTTGTCAAGCTGTGTCGCGTTAAAACTCGCGTTCACTTGTTTAATGACTTCATATGGTTATTACAGATAGTGGCAATTATTTGCTATTTAGTGCATACTTTTGAATGAATCTTTTGAAAGCTATTACTATTGTATTATATAATAATAGGTGTCTGTGTCTATTGTCGCATGTTTGAATGGTAATTTAGTTTGTAATGCCTACAATTTGAATTGTAAATATCCTATTCCAAATTTAAAGTATTTATGAGTCAGTTAATGTATAGTTAATATAGTAATTGTATGTATGTAACTTGGACTTTTCATAACTGAAAATCCCGTTATTATCCTCTGTATCTCTGTGATAAAGGTCTATCAAACCAGAGGCATATTTCAAATAATTCTTTTCTCAAACACTTCTCATCTTATATAGTTATGGATTTCGGGTAGCTTTTCCAATAATTAATCGGCTATAAATCCAGTATGTTAATTGTTTCATATTCATCTAACTATAAAAGTAAAATTGTTAAGCCGTCTCTGAACGGTTCATTTATTTAAAAAAAGTCTTCTTCGATCCGTATTCCATGAGAAGGAATTTCTAAGGTTATCTCTTCGTGGATAGATTGGACTTTATTCCACGATAAAGAACTTCTAAAGCTGATTTATTTCTAGATTTATTCAGAAAACTAGGTTAGGTTAGACAAATATGCTGATTTCTGGTGAAGCCATGACTAATTTCACTAGAAAGGTAAGCTTTTCCATTGTGATACACAGAACTCGTAGATTTGGATCAAAAAGACCATCTTGTATCGACAAAACGCCTGCAGCCTGCCACAAAATAATAAAGCGGTTAATATCCAATCCAGCGAATTCCCCGGGTTCGTTATAAGTATGTCAATTGGGATGTTTTAACCTTAGTTTGGCAAAAAATGGGCAGTAGAGAACAAAGTGTCAGGATGATTCCACTACATCTTCATTGACAAGTTGCGTACTCCAAAATCTTTATCCTTACGTATCCAGTTAGAACGTCTATCATTTCTACAGTCTGAATAAGAGCAAATAGTTCAATGGACGTTTTACGTCCCACTCTGAGCCAGAGAGTTTTTGAAATCCCGCTTATATTGGGTCCTGACCAACGCTTTCTGAGCTCGCAAGAAGTCCATAGATGCTCGTTCCCATCTTAATGGAATATGGGAATGTCTTTTTGCAAGCTCATCGGCTTTACAATATCCGACCATTCCGCTGTGCACAGGCACCCAGATAAATACGAAATGAAAGTACCTTGATGTTGCAGCTAGTAAGGACATGCACTCCTTCACTAGCTTCGAGCTCAATGTAAGCGAACCCAAGGCCTGTATAGCAGCTCTGCTATCGGAGTAGATGCGTACCTCCTTATAATCTGCTGCAGTTTGGAGCAGTACTTGAAACACACTACAATGGTCTTGCAGTCTTATACAAGAGTTGATTGAGACCTCCAGAAAGAAGACTCCCCTCCAACCTTCTCCATGAGGTCCGATCCATCCGTGCAAAAGCTTACTAAGCCTCTTCTCTAACGACACCACCTCACCAATATATCTTTCACAGGTATGAAAGCGAAGACAGAGCCGCTAGTAGTGGAATCTGCGACGCGGTGATCCAAGTTATCAGAGATGCAGCCGAAGTCGGGGAAGATTTCGGAATATAACTCTCTGGGACCGCTTACTGTAGCTATCACGAGATAGCTGAAACACTACATATTTTAAAAGATCGACGTGTATCATGTTATTCCACCATGACCACACACTGGCTCATACCTCCGTCATCGTCACAGTCAAATTGATTAAATTAAGTTTCGAAATGCTGCTTCTTTCCCAGTTTCTCTACACTTGGTTCTTGTGACTTCTTTTTGTTTGACAACTTGAAAAATTAACCGTCAGGTTTAATAAGTCCTTTCAGAAAACTTTTTTATTAGACGGGTTAAAGAAGTAGGTTTATTGTTGGGTCAAGTATATCGAGGAGACTAAATAAAAAATCTCCATTTTTACAAATTTGAATTTTCTTTACGTAAGCTACTAACCTATCGAACCGTTCTCATATGAGTATATTACTCAGCAGATTAACTAATATTTTAGCAATTAATACACTCTTCATAATTCGATTTATGTGCTGAGCACAACTGAGATTGAAAAAGTCAAGTATATAAAGTATAATAAGCAAAAAACAAATTAGTGAATGTTTGCAATATTTATTTTGGTTTTACCGTTTGTTATCAGAAATATGGCGGAAACGCTTTTTAAGTGCTGAGCTAATGAAAATATTTCGCATATTTTTGTACTTTAATTTTTAGCGGCAGTATCTAAGTGTCTTAAAGTGTGTGTACCTTAAAATAAAACTAATTTGAAGTCGTAACTAAAAGATGTACAACAAATTTTTGGAAAGTTGGTGTAGAAAAAAGACAAATTTACGTCGATTAATTAATATTTTTGAAACAATAGCATGAAGCACCTGAGGAAAGTCTAAGTTGTAAATATTACTGAGTATATTAATCAAATTAAATATTTTTCTAGCTTTGAAAGAACTTTTTAACCGAAATCTGATACTTGAGAGCTCGAACACGTCAAAGCGTAACTGTCAGTTGCTTGTATGGGATATGGCAGGCGGCTGACTTGTTTGGCTTCTGACTCATACTAATCGCAAAGTAATTTGTAACTAATTGAACTACCTGCTGGGTACGAATTTTGATTTCGTAATTGTTTATAAATTGTTGGGAATTTCGCATTGTTTAGCATTTTTGTGCTCAGCAAATAGCGGCAGTTCATTTACTTTCAATATTTCGCTCTAAACACTGACTATTTAGAACGGAACTGTAAATATCCAGTCTACATAACTTTATTAGCACATTGTTAACAGGCTTTCGACGAATCAATAGAATCTTTGCGACCGGACCGGACAGGATCTTAAGACGGGCGGCCGATAAAATGGTTAGTTAAGTAAAAATTGCTGACGAATAGTATTACCTAAAAATATATTTCTTCAACAAGGTGTGTGAAATCTTTTTTGCCTTGAGCACGCCAAACTTACTTACTTTTCAAAAATCTGTTGAAATGAAACGTCTTCGGATGACAAAGCTGACTTTTGGTGTATTAAGTCAACGTCGTCACTTAAATAAAATGTCCACGAAATTATATAATATTTCCACATAACATTTTCACAGAACCTTGCAACGATGATATCTAATTTAAGCTTCTATAATAATAATCTATTTCTAATTGCATTAAGATATCACATGCTTATATCAACTAACATTGGAAGGGCAGACAGATCTCGAACATATGTCTTTTAATTAATTTCAGTAATAGCAATTAGTCAACACTGTAGAATTTATCAATCATGCTGACACGATACTCATCGGTTATCGCTACACATTTATGCGAGGTTTTTCCATATTTTTGTTTGCATAGAAGGGAAACTTCTTTCAGCTCGATTGCCGCAGGAAAGTTAAAGTTTAGCGCTTAAAATTTAAAAATTTTATTAAAATAACCAAAGCATAAAGAGTTCAAATAACTGAACAAAAGTGAGGTTAGGTATTATGGCTATCTTTTGGAATTAAATATGAAAACTGAAAAGGAACTGAGGCACAGATATATATAGTATATAAAGTATTAAGAACAGTGGAATAAAATTTTAATAATTATTATTAAAATTAATCGTTGGAGTCTCTATCTATTTAGTGATTCTATCAACTATAACTATTATCGTCGAGCTGAGTTTGTTTAGTCTGAAGATCAAAATCAAATTCTTGTAAGGAAAACTCTTTTACTTGATAGATATCTTAACAAAAGTTTACATGTATTATTGTCCAAGGCAAGGCTACAATCTTCGAACATATTGTTCAGATCGGAGCACTATAGTGTGTAGTTGTTATACAAAGTGAATCAAGCTGATCAAAACTAAATATTTTTATTTGTGCAGGGGTTAAAGCTTCGGTGCGGCCGAACGTTAACGTTAACGTTAGCGTTTTTTATTGTTGAATTGTTGTTTATAATTTTTATTTTTTTTATTTTTTTGATG